>NC_062561.1:226265625-226566291 GCF_022837055.1 Prionailurus viverrinus | reverse complement strand
AATCATTAATTATGATTAATTAAAATTATGATTAATGCAACCATGTCATTTGTCTACTTGGAATTCTTTATTGCCTCTCTGTCGCTTTCAAGAGGCAGAGTCCAATCTTGGACAAGCCAGCCTTGTTCACTATTGTCTCTTTTACTCACGTCTGGCTCTGTGAGTTTTTGCTTCTGCAATCTGTTGTGTATTTCACAAACATTTCTTTGGGAGCTGTTTTCCCCCTTAATATCTTTGCCTAGAATACTCTTCCTAATGGTTTCTAAACTAAATATTACACATTCTTTCAGAATTTTCATAAACTAGTCCTATAAGCTGTAACCAGTAGAGATCTATCTATGTAGGCTAACAAACCTGAAGGAACTCCTCTAACATCATAAAGGTACCATCTTGACTATAAAACCCTAGGCTTGCCGAATATCCTTCTGTTATTGTTTTGGCTGTTTATAATGATTATCATCTCTATCAAGAGCACAACGATACAGCTCATTTGATATCTTCATCACTCCTTTCTTCAACCGGATCCTGGTAAACTCTTCAGATTCAAGTCATACTTACTTTTGCACATCTCGTCTGGACGTGTGGCCACATTAAAAGATTAGATACCTGATACAATACTTGTTGACTGAACCTTTTTCACTCATAACTAGAAAAGTGATGCTATATATATGCCAAAGAAGCACAACTACGTGCAAAACATATAGTTTGGATTCTGGCATTTTTCACTACGTATCTTGGGAATCGCCTACATTGGATGAGCCCCAGTTGCCACATCTGCAAAATACAGACAAACAGTACTTTTCCTCCCTGAACATCAAAACCTAGGCCAAAATGTTATCCGATAGCCACAAAAATGAAACAGACTTCGCGAACACTAGAAGAGATCTACATTAGTTGTTGGAAGAATTGGATTCGAGGTCCTGAACCTTCCACAATAGAGCTGTGTCTCTGTAGAAAATACAGCATGCATTTAAAGGCAATTCCACTGCCAGAGACTGGGGGTGGGGGGTGGGGACAGCATCAGAACGGAGAGTACCATGAATCCCACCCATTTCAGTGAGATACCTAACAAATTGCTCTCCATTACTGTGGGGCCCTAGACCTTGGGCCTACTTTACCTTCATTCTACAACTTACATGAAAATGGGCAAACTGCACTGGTGACACATGACAGTTTACAATGGCTCAGAAAGAAATTGTTGGAAGAAGGAGCACATACAGAAAGATCAGATTCATTGGTAAAGGAACCCGATTGCACATTCCACTTTCATGACGACGTGTTGGTCTAAACACATTTCTTCTTCCTAAAGAAATTTCCTTTTGAATCACCAACAAAAGATGGCACGTCAACATGCAAATGGAATGAAATAAAGACATTGCATAGGGACATGTACTATCCATGGCCAGGAAGGTGAAGAATTTCTGGATGGTACCAAGTGGATATCACTCATCAGTAAACTTGAGGCAAGCAAAGTTACCCTAAAGATTAAGTGTAAGATATTTCTTCAATAAAATAGCCCAAAGCTCAGGGTCGATAGAAGAGATGACAAGGACGTCATGTGGAAGATTGCAGAGTAACTTCAAGAATGGTCCCATTCCGCAAACTGGTGCCTGGTGCCGCCGCTCTGGAAAACAGTGTGGACGTTCCTCAAAAATTCAAAGCAGAACTACCCTATGACCCAGCCATAGCACTACTAGGAGTTTACCCAAGGGATACAGGAGTGCTGATTCATAGGGGCACAGGTACCGCAATGTTTTAGCCCTTTCAACAGTAGCCAAATTATGGAAAGAGCCTACATATCCATCAACTGACAAATGGATAAAGAAGATGTGGTTTATATATGCAATGGAATACTACTCGGCAATGAGAAAGAATGAAATCATGCCATTTGCAGCAACGTGGGTGGAACTGGAGGGTGTTATGCTAAGTGAAATAAGTCAGTCAGAAAAGGACAGATATCAGATGTTTTCACTCATATGTGGATCCTGAGAAACTTCACAGAAGTCCATGGGGGAAGGCAAAGGGGTAATAGTTACACACAGAGAGGGAGGGAGGCAAACCACAAGAGACTCTTAAACACAGAGAACTGAGGGTGGGTCAGGGAGGGGAGAGGGGAAAATGGGTGATGGGCATTGAGGGCAGCACTTGTTGGGATGAGCACTGGGTGTTTGTATGTAAGCCAACTGGCAATAAATTATATTAAAAAAAATTATCCCATTCCCAAATGCACCTGACCAGAGCATTTCCACCAGGCATGGATGTGGCTTGGGCTGGCTGCTAAGCAAAGTGGGAATTCTGCCAAAGCAGACCTCGGTTATTGGTGTTAGGAGAGAAAGAAAAGATAAACGGTTCTGCAGCTAACTTCCAGCCACGACACACACGCAGGGTAAAATGACTCAGCACAGCAATACCATCCCCAGAAACTTTCATTTGCAAAGTCAATCCTTCCTTATACTCTTTCCACGGGAAACTAAAATTCCAGCCGGAAGCAAACACCCCTGATATCTTATCATCAGAAGACAAACGTTTGTTTCGTTTAGAACGTAGACACCAGGAGAAAACTGGTGAAGAACTCTGACGACTGTCCCATAGCCAGGAAAGCAAAATGGCTTCTCCAAGCATTACTGTCTGGTTTTCCCACGGTAAAAAATAAATAAGTAAATAAGTAAGTAAGTAAGTAAGTAAATAAATAAATAATGTTTTAAATAAAAACAAAGAAAACAACACCGACCACAAAATCAACGTGTTAGTGTGGTTAAAAATATTCCTTGTTTTTGAAAGGCATGAGAAGTACTGTGAAGTATTTTGTACGAAATGACCCTCTTTACATGGTGGTGAGGGCTTGGGCTTTCCCACATTTAACTGGGTATAAACTATTTTGATATTTGTCAGTCTGGTGCATGACAACTACCTCCTTGTTCTTAGCTGCATTTCTTTGATTATTGTTTAAGGGTTAGCATCTTATTATTTCTCTGTTGGTCAATTCTGTGAATTGTTTTTCCTTGTCTTCTCAGGTTTACTAGAAAGTCTATAAATTGTTTGCTCCTGTTCTTTTCCATGTTTGAACCTAAGACAATTAGTACATGTTTTTACTAATTTGTAGGCCTTTTCAATATTTTTTTATTGTAACGTCTGTAAAATGCATCGCAAAAATTTTTCCACTGCTTTTAAATTTTCTTTCTGGTATTTGCCAGTTTGGCTTAGGGGCCTATTTGCTGTTTGAGCATGTAAGTTATTAGATTCTCAAATGTCTTAACCTTTTCTCTTAATTGTTTCTGAGTTTCATGTGATTATTTTTTAAGGGTACCTGGGTAGCTCGGTCGGTTAGGCGTCCAACTTCGGCTCAGGTCATGATGTCATGGCCTGTGAGTTTGAGCCCCGTGTGGGGCTCTGTGCTGACAGCTCAGAGCCTGGATCCTGCTTCAGACTCTGTGTCTCCCTCTGTCTCTGCCCCTCCCTGGCTCGCACTCTGTCTGTCTCTCTCTCTGTCTCTCTGTCTCAAAAATAAATAAACGTTAAGAAAATAGTGAAAAAGGCCTTTTTTATTCTAAAGTTATAAAAGTATTCTTTTGTTTTTACATTTAAGTCTTAAATCCATCTAGAACATAGCAAGAGCGTATAATACTTTTAAAGGATAGTTATTCTGTACCCAATATATTAGCGAGTCTATTTTTTACTCACAGTTTTAAAGTAAAATTTTTATTGTATCCTGGAGATTCATAAATCTGTCCTCTGTCTCTGGGCTCTTACCTTGTCTGTTGATTTCTATATATTTTTGTGTGCCATTATCATATGATTTTACTACTGTGTGTTCCTCGTATATTCATTTATTTACTCAGTTTTACATATGTTTTAAGCCCAGCATGAAGAATCAGGGATAGAGCATGGAGCAAGACAGATAAGGCCCTTACTTGGAACTTAGTGAAGAAGGATGATGATAACAAACAAAGATGAAATACAATCACAATTTGTACCAACTTCCAGAAACGAAATAAGGTGGAGTGTCAAAAGGCTGTCGATTTAGACAGGACGCTTTGGAAGAGGTCAGCTGATTAACAACCTAAATTCCAACTGCAGTCTTAATCCCCTTTGTCACATAATCAAACACATTGATAGGTTCCAGGAATGAGGGTAGGAACATATTTGGGGACTCATTATTCTGCGTCCTACAGGAGCTCACATGGCAGTGTTGTGTGATTGCACAGCAGCACCGGGATGAAAAGGCAGAAGATGGATGGGAAGATAGGGTCTTCTTTACCATGGATTTAAACAAAAACCAGCCATTGGAGTATTTCAAGAGGGACGTGCCATGATGCGATATGAGCTTTTACATTCTTTTTTTTAAGTTTAGTTATTTATTTTGAGAGAGAGAAACCACAGGAGGGGAAGAGAGAGGGATAAAGGGAGAATCCCAAGCAGGCTCTGTGCTGTCAGCAGGGAGCCCGATGTTGGCCTCCAATCCACCAGCCGTGAGATCATGACCTGAGCCAAAACCAAGAGTCAGATGCTTAACTGACAGCCACACGGGTGCCCCCGGCTACGAGCTTTTAAATGACTTTTTAAAATCAGTGTTTTATTGTTTATGCCAATCATTTCTTACTGGAGGTGAACTCTAGAACAAAAAAAGATAAAAATACTTCCAGAAAATACAGCAGCAATTTTGACTGAACCCACACTGAATATATACAAATACTTGGCAAATTCAATCGTTATAACATTGAGTCTTTCCATTGTACAAAATCTATCCTTTTGCTTATTCAACCTCCTTTTGTATTTTATTTTATCTTTTTTTTTTTTAACCTTTTGGCTGTATTTCATGTTAGCACTAACCTTATATAATATTTACAAACAATTTTCATATGCTATAATTGATCATTACTTAAGTGCTATTGATTTTTATATATTTTCTTTAAAAAATCTGACAACATTGTACAACCTTGCTGTTCTCATATTTTCCACCTCATGCTTTTTGGCTTTCCAGGTAGATAGTTTTCCTGTATCACTTCAATATTTATACATCTAACCTATGTTTGTTAACAAATTGCATTGACAAGGACTTACAGCACATTAGTTAACAATAGAAATGATAAGTGTGAGGTATTGGTTTGTAATGAATGCTTAATTTTATTAAATACCTTATTTTTAGCATTCTCTATTAATATGCAATAAGTTACATCATTTTATTTCTCAATATTGAACCATTCTTATATTCTTTGAACAAATGAACAACTTTTTCTTGATAAAGTATTTTTCTACTTCTGTTGGAACGTATGAGCTAATAATTTTAGGATATTAATGACTCATCCATATGCATGTGATATTGATCTATTATATTTTTTTAGAGAGACAGAGAGAGAGCACACAAGTGCTTGCAAATGGGGGGAGAAGGGCAGAGGGAGAGAGAATCCCAGGCAGGCTCCACACTCAGCATGGAGCCCGACGTGGGGCTTGATCCTACAACCCTGGGATCGTGACCTGAGATGAAATCAAGAGTTGGACACTCAACCGAGTCACGCAGACGACCCTATCTGTCATAGTTTTTATGCCATCTTTGTTCCTTGGATATTAGAGTCATAGCAACTTTATAAAAAATATTTGATGGGTCATGTGTTTATCTGCTCTGGAATAACCACACACACACAAAATCGACGCTTTGCTAAAACCAACTGGTGAAGTCTTACGGCATCTGGCGCCCTTGTTTTTGACTCAGGCTTTCTAAATCTTTTGTTAGGTGAGGTTGGTCGTTTATATTTTCCAAAAAAAATGTGTATTTACAAACTTATCAATATAATGTTATACTTTACTCCCATACAACGTTTTATCCTTTTTGTCTCTATGGTTACTTTTCCTCCATTCATTTCTTTATTCTTGGGAACGTTTGCAAGAAAGTTCTAATTGTATTAGTATTTAAAGAAAAAAAGTTTGCTTTTATGTATTATATTTGTTCAAAATACTAATTTATTTTTTGTTCGTTGTTACTGTCATCCAACTTTCCTTGGGAGGAGGGCACGTGCAGGTGGGTAGATTTTTTAATACAGTGCAACTCATTTTCTCTTGGAAAAGAAAGAAAAATAATGTCCGCATCCACCATGTATTCCATGGCTAAGACTGAATGCTTTAAAATGTCAGCAGTCACATTTTAAAAATTCCTTTGAATTTTTTTTGATTCATTTGTCATAGTATTCTGCTCTTGATTTATGGATGTAATATGGTTTCAATTTCCACTGACAATACTAACTAACATTCTTTCTATTTTCCTATGTTAACCTTGTTTCATTACAGAAAGGCGATTATTGTCTTTGTTTGAGTTTCTTTTCAGGATAGCGAATGTCCTCCAATGTCACATTATCTAACACCAGTGCCAATTCTTAGAATTGATGGTGTGGATCCATATTTTGCAGCTGACACGGATTCTTTCAAAAAGCTCTGAGCTGAGTCATGTACCTGTGTCAACAGGTGAATATGCTTACCTTAGCTCTGTAGGAAATCAATTTGCTTTCCTAGAGGCATGTTTTAGCAATACCAACACGTGGATTTTTTGGTCTGTGTTGTTTTCTTTGTTTTTATTTAAAACATTATTTATTTATTTACTTACTTACTTACTTACTTATTTACTTATTTATTTTTTACCGTGGGAAAACCAGACAGTAATGCTTGGAGAAGCCATTTTGCTTTCCTGGCTATGGGACAGTCGTCAGAGTTCTTCACCAGTTTTCTCCTGGTGTCTACGTTCTAAACGAAACAAACGTTTGTCTTCTGATGATAAGATATCAGGGGTGTTTGCTTCCGGCTGGAATTTTAGTTTCCCGTGGAAAGAGTATAAGGAAGGATTGACTTTGCAAATGAAAGTTTCTGGGGATGGTATTGCTGTGCTGAGTCATTTTACCCTGCGTGTGTGTCGTGGCTGGAAGTTAGCTGCAGAACCGTTTATCTTTTCTTTCTCTCCTAACACCAATAACCGAGGTCTGCTTTGGCAGAATTCCCACTTTGCTTAGCAGCCAGCCCAAGCCACATCCATGCCTGGTGGAAATGCTCTGGTCAGGTGCATTTGGGAATGGGATAATTTTTTTTAATATAATTTATTGCCAGTTGGCTTACATACAAACACCCAGTGCTCATCCCAACAAGTGCTGCCCTCAATGCCCATCACCCATTTTCCCCTCTCCCCTCCCTGACCCACCCTCAGTTCTCTGTGTTTAAGAGTCTCTTGTGGTTTGCCTCCCTCCCTCTCTGTGTGTAACTATTACCCCTTTGCCTTCCCCCATGGACTTCTGTGAAGTTTCTCAGGATCCACATATGAGTGAAAACATCTGATATCTGTCCTTTTCTGACTGACTTATTTCACTTAGCATAACACCCTCCAGTTCCACCCACGTTGCTGCAAATGGCATGATTTCATTCTTTCTCATTGCCGAGTAGTATTCCATTGCATATATAAACCACATCTTCTTTATCCATTTGTCAGTTGATGGATGTGTAGGCTCTTTCCATAATTTGGCTACTGTTGAAAGGGCTAAAACATTGCGGTACCTGTGCCCCTATGAATCAGCACTCCTGTATCCCTTGGGTAAACTCCTAGTAGTGCTATGGCTGGGTCATAGGGTAGTTCTGCTTTGAATTTTTGAGGAACGTCCACACTGTTTTCCAGAGCGGCGGCACCAGGCACCAGTTTGCGGAATGGGACCATTCTTGAAGTTACTCTGCAATCTTCCACATGACGTCCTTGTCATCTCTTCTATCGACCCTGAGCTTTGGGCTATTTTATTGAAGAAATATCTTACACTTAATCTTTAGGGTAACTTTGCTTGCCTCAAGTTTACTGATGAGTGATATCCACTTGGTACCATCCAGAAATTCTTCACCTTCCTGGCCATGGATAGTACATGTCCCTATGCAATGTCTTTATTTCATTCCATTTGCATGTTGACGTGCCATCTTTTGTTGGTGATTCAAAAGGAAATTTCTTTAGGAAGAAGAAATGTGTTTAGACCAACACGTCGTCATGAAAGTGGAATGTGCAATCGGGTTCCTTTACCAATGAATCTGATCTTTCTGTATGTGCTCCTTCTTCCAACAATTTCTTTCTGAGCCATTGTAAACTGTCATGTGTCACCAGTGCAGTTTGCCCATTTTCATGTAAGTTGTAGAATGAAGGTAAAGTAGGCCCAAGGTCTAGGGCCCCACAGTAATGGAGAGCAATTTGTTAGGTATCTCACTGAAATGGGTGGGATTCATGGTACTCTCCGTTCTGATGCTGTCCCCACCCCCCACCCCCAGTCTCTGGCAGTGGAATTGCCTTTAAATGCATGCTGTATTTTCTACAGAGACACAGCTCTATTGTGGAAGGTTCAGGACCTCGAATCCAATTCTTCCAACAACTAATGTAGATCTCTTCTAGTGTTCGCGAAGTCTGTTTCATTTTTGTGGCTATCGGATAACATTTTGGCCTAGGTTTTGATGTTCAGGGAGGAAAAGTACTGTTTGTCTGTATTTTGCAGATGTGGCAACTGGGGCTCATCCAATGTAGGCGATTCCCAAGATACGTAGTGAAAAATGCCAGAATCCAAACTATATGTTTTGCACGTAGTTGTGCTTCTTTGGCATATATATAGCATCACTTTTCTAGTTATGAGTGAAAAAGGTTCAGTCAACAAGTATTGTATCAGGTATCTAATCTTTTAATGTGGCCACACGTCCAGACGAGATGTGCAAAAGTAAGTATGACTTGAATCTGAAGAGTTTACCAGGATCCGGTTGAAGAAAGGAGTGATGAAGATATCAAATGAGCTGTATCGTTGTGCTCTTGATAGAGATGATAATCATTATAAACAGCCAAAACAATAACAGAAGGATATTCGGCAAGCCTAGGGTTTTATAGTCAAGATGGTATCTTTATGATGTTAGAGGAGTTCGTTCAGTCTCGTTAACCTATAAAAGTTTCCTAGACGCGCTGCAACATTTGATCTTTCTAGATACTGTTGCCTGTCTTGTGTCCTTCCGGATGCATCCGGAGCTCCTGATGACATCTTGGCTCTAGTGCTTGACCGTGGCGTCTGCCCCACTTGGCTCTGAATTTCCTTGACCCCTGGCTGCCCCCACCCACCCTTGTGATCTGGGTCTTTACCAGAAACTGAACCTGCTGCTCACTTTCTGCGCTTTAGTACTGACTCTGCAAATTCCAGATCTAAATTCTGCTTAGCCCGGCAGTAGGTATCAGTGGGGACATATGTAGGTAAAGCAAATGGAAGGTTACATAAATGCCCAAACAACTCTTGCCAAATTTTCCATTCAGGCAGAAATGTCTCTTTTGATGTGGGTTAGGTGTATAGAATTTTTTTTTTTAAATCAGAGCTCTTTGGTACTTTTAGGGTCTGATATACCACATATTAAAGGGACCCTAGTTTTGCCTTTTTGTGCATGCACTTATTTATTGGCAATGAATTTCATTATTACAATGAAAATGTAACCTGTAGCCCAAAGATTTGTTGTAGAAAAGTTAAATGGAAAAAAAAGGAAGTGTCAAAGGGTATTATTCTGAACATAAGCCCGTCTATAGCCGTAAAGTAGTTTAACATTTTAAAAATTTCCCTGTAGTATTGGGATGGTTCACAACCACAGATTCAAAATCCCAAAGGGCACATGTAGCTCTATGCTATTAAAGCCTCTGGATTAGAATACGGTCTGTTTCTTCTCCTTCCCTCCTTCTCTGCCTTATTCCTTCCCTCTCTCTTCCTTCTTCTTTCCCTCTTTCTGTCTCTGTCTCTCAAACTTAACATATCTATTATAGCAGTACTTAGGAGAACCTTGATTTCCAACATACTTATTATAATTAATGGGTCTTCAGAGAAGTGTCTTATGCAAAACAAGCCTGCTAAAAATGGAAGAATTTTGTCTGCTTGATTCCAAAAGACTCCTAAGCAATATTATAGAGGAAAATATCCTGTCTCTCAAAAGAAGACTATTCTTCTCTCGCAAGAATCAATCTGCCATTAGAGACAAAATATAAAGAGGCCGAGAAGCTTTATGAATGTTCCATTTGCTTTTGATCTACACCTGCACTTTGTTTTTTTTTAATTTAGGCATTCTAAAAGGTGTATGTCAGTACTTAATCAGGGTTTTAACTTGCATTTCCCTAGTGATCAATGATGTGGAACATCTTTTCATGTCCTTATTTACCATCTGTATCTTTTCTCCGATGAGTGTTTATTAAAATCTTCTGTCTAAGTTTTATTTGGCCTGCTTCTTATTATTGAGCGATAAGAATTTTTTATATAATTTGCATACACATCCCTTATCAGATAGATATTTTGCGAGTATTTTCTCCCAGTCTGTGGCTGGCCTTTTCATTTTGTTAGCAATGTGTTTCAAAGAATGAAAGTTCTATTTTGACTGACTCCAATTTATATGTTTTTCAAAAGGGTAGCGTTTCTCCTCTTCTGTCTAAAAGAAGTCTTTCCTTAACCTGAAGTCCTATAGACTTTCTCCTACATTCACTTTCAGAGACTTTATAATTTTAGAATTAGGTTATGAAACATTTCAATATGTAGAAAAAATATCTTGTAGTTTCTGGTAAGGTGAACATATCTTTACCATATGATCCATCCAGCAATTTCAGTCCTAGGTGTTTATTCAAAAGAAATGAAAAGCTATGTCTGTAAAAAGTCCTGTATATGAATGTTTACAGCCGATTTTTTCATAATTGCCAGAAGTTGGAAATAGCTCAAATATCTATCAGCTGCTGAAAGGATTAGTTACCATTCCTGCGGCCACAGGAAGCTGGTCGAGATCACCAAGGCTAAGGAAAAATGGCACAAAAGCTACATGGCTTGTCATTTCATTTAGATGACAGTTTAGAAAAGGCCAAAACTGTAGGGACAGAATCACGTTGTCAGTCACCAAGGGCCAAAATGGGAGAAGGGACTGATTGAAAAGTGATGTAAAAGGCCTTTTTGGAGAAATGGAAATGATCTGTATTTCAGTTTTATCAGAAACTATGTGACTTGTCATGCTCTTCGAAACTCTTTGCAGGGCACATTTGGAAAAACAGTGAGCTTCGCTAAATGTAAATTAGACCTGGAAAACGTGCGTAAAATTTCTTTCAGAGTTCAACTTTTACATGGCTATTTTTCAAATGTCTATTTATTTATTTTGAGAATGGGAGGGAAAGACACAGAGAGAGATTCCCAAGCAGGCTCCATGCTGTTAGCACAGAGTCTCCTGCTGGGCTCAGTCTCCCCAACCACACCATGAGACCATGACCTGAGCCAAAATCAAGAGTCAGTCACTTAATCCTCTGAGCCACCCAGGTGCCCCCACAACTGCTTTTAAAGGAGAAGTTTTGAGTCTGTCCATAAATCCCCTTTACCCAGTTTTCACTATAAAAAACTAATTTTTCCCAGGATGTGACAGATCCCAACAATCAATTCCTGGCTCTCATAGAGGTGGCAATAAGTTATTACAGAAGTTTCTCTATTCTTATTAAAAACAGAATCTGTCAATGTGCTGGGCTAGAATAATCAGATGCATACTAGACCTTGCTCTTCACGTATTTCGCATAAGTTATCTGCCTAATTATGGCTGCCTTTGAAGTCTTTGAATTAAACTTAATCATTTAGTTTTTTTCTTTCTTCTCACTCTCCTAGTTTAGGCTTTTGTACGATTCATCTTAGACTGGTGCATTTGGTTTTCAATTGATTTTCCTACCCTCGGGCTCTAATTCTTCCAATTTGTGTTGACTGTGACCCAATAAACCTTCAAATGCAGACTTTATCAAGTTGCCTAACACATCATAATTACTTCCTCCGTTTGCTTTTCAATGCTTTGGGAAATATGGCTCACTTGTATCATGGTTCCTAACAAAATATTCTCCAAAACATAGGGAGCTAAGGCATTTTGTTTAGTTTCGTATTTGTAATGTATACCTGAATATAAGATAAGAACTTTTCCCCCAAATCGTTTCCCCAAACAAAAGATACACTTGTGTTCTTATAAAATCTTCCATATATTGGCGTAGTCTCTCAATGACTTCATTTTATTTATTTTTTATTTTTATTTTTTTAAAAAATTTTTTTAACGTTTATTTATTTTTGAGACAGAGAGAGACAGAGCATGAACGGGGGAGGGTCAGAGAGAGGGAGACACAGAATCCGAAACAGGCTCCAGGTTCCGAGCTGTCAGCACAGAGCCCAACGCGGGGCTTGAACTCATGGACCGTGAGATCATGACCTGAGCCGAAGTTGGTCGCTCAACCAACTGAGCCACCCAGGTGCCTCTCAATGACTTCATTTTAGCAAGAAAATATATTTGGGAGAAAGCACCCAACCTTTAATGATACCAGTACGTGTGATACATCAGTATCAAAACTGCAAGATTGTTCATTGTAAGTAAGACTTTACAATGTTTAACCAATTTTATGAATTACATTTATTAAAAAAAAAATGTAATGTTTGTTTTTATTTTTGAGAGAGAGAGAGAGACAGACAGAGTGTGAGCAGGGGAGAGGGAGACACAGAATCCAAAGAAGGCTCCAGGCTCTGAACTGTCAGCACAGAGCTCGATGTGGGACTCGAACTCACGAATTATGAGATCATGACCTGAGCCGAAGTTGGACACTTAACTGACTGAGCCACCCAGGTGTCCCATACATTTCTAAGAATCTACTTTACGATTTTATCTTATTCTTTAAGTTGGTCTGCATCCACCTTCCACTTTTTTTTTTTGAATTTTCTCATTGAGATCTATCTATCTACCTACCTACCTATCTGTCCATCTATCAATCAAAATGAATCAATAAATGAAATCTATTGAACATTTATGTATTGTCCATCTGGATTGTCATGACAATCGAGGAAAATGTGATCAATTCACCTTCTCTATCTACATTTAGTTTCTTCGACTTCTAAAAGAAATTGCTAACTTCATTTCCTACAGGGTTCAGCAGTAATTGGCATTAAAGTTGGTTTCTGGGGCTCTCAACCCCCAGAAAACTCAAACAATATCCATGCTTGCGTGACCTCCACTCCTCATCAATTTTTTTGAATACCTTCATAGAAAAACTGAAGCTTTTTGGAAAGTTATTGTCTTAGTAATCTTTTCGTACTTTGCGTTTTCTCATTGTTGTCTGAACATCTATTACAATTTGCCTTTCTTCTACAGCTGTTTTTGCACTCTGCTCTAAAATGTGTGGTAGACACTGGATGAAGTCAGCTGAGATCTAGCCCTGGGTCTAGTATCATTCTCCCTTGGCGTCTACTGGTCCTCCATCAAATGGAAGAAGAAGGACTTGGAGTTGTGTGCATTCCTTTCACGCATTCACATATTTGATCACATGTAGTACTTAGCCACAACAGACACTTAAGCAGACATAACGTCCTCACGACGTGCCATAGTCTCTTTTCTTTCGCGAAACAAATATTTTATTATATACGATTGGCCTACACGATGAGTGTCGTGGTGAGTGCTTATGATGATTTGGATTAGGAAAGATAATGCCGAAACTTTGAATGTTTTTCCCCCTCTCTGAGGGGGAGCTCGTAAGGGGCTGAGACCCATCTACCTTGTTGGCAAACGTCAATGCATACAGGAGGAAGCCCTCATCTTAGCTGCGTGTAATAACATTAATTAATTGATTGCAATTAATTAAAATCTATAGATTAAAATCTATACATTTCTCTTGTGAGGAGAAAAACAAGCAGATCTGGATATGACTTCATGGTTCTGTGGTAAATACATCAGTAAGCAGGCCGGCGATCATGGGCAGACGCTACCAATTAACTTCGTTACCAGAAGAAATCTCCCTTTGGGCTTGAGGAGCCTGCGTTTATACTAACAGTCTTAGCCCCTCGATCCCAAGAGGACCTGAGAGGCAAAGTGTGTAGTCAGATGGCTTGTTTTGTTCTCCATGTCTCAGTTTGTGGAAGTTATTGTTTTCTCTTCCATAGTCAAATATCCTTCATTCTTTCCTTTCTGTAACTAAATATCCTCTATTTCAACCTAGATTTGCATTAAGTGGAGGGTCACATAATGCCAGTTGGAAGCATGATGCTTTTGCAATATATATATATATATATATATATATATATATATATTAGAGGCCATCTCCTTTTCAAACTGGAGAGGGATGGCCCAGTTATCTTACCAGACGATAATCATAATTCTCCTGCATAAAATCCATAATTCTTAAAGGGAACCAATAAATCTAAAACAGAAGTGGGTTACAGGAAACTCAGATTCTTTCTTCTGTCATTCATTTATTCATTCATTATATATTTTTTAGATTTATCCAAGATTTATTGAGGACCCACCGTGTATCAGGCATTGTCCTTGAAGTTCTGAAGATCTAAACACAGTGACCACCTGGAAGAAACTTCTAGGTAAAGAAACTTTAAAAGAGAGTATCCCAATTACGTGCTGAGTGGTACTGTTCCTACAAGATCTCCCTACCGAACAGAGCTCACAATGGCACAGCAAAGGCTGGCAGACATCTTCCAGGGGAGGGATCTTTGTATCTTTAAGCAATTTTCAACCTTATCTGAGCCAAAATCCCCCTCTCCCCACACATATGATCATTAATCTTTAGTGTAAATAGGTCGAAAATTCTCATTATTAATTTTAGCAAAAATGTTGATAACTACATGTTGCCTTGCCTAACACGCAGGGACAACATTTGAGCTTACTTTGGCAGTTATTGAGAAAGGGAATGAGTGAGTGGGCTGGAGGTGTAGCGGTTCTGGAAGTGAAAAATCCCCCGCAGTGGGAATGGTTGAGAGGCTGTTAAAGAGATAAGTAATACTCAATTTTAAGTTTTAGGTTCTCTCACGTTTCTACATAACACTCTGGTGTTACTTCTTGAATCTTCAATGAAAGCCTGTTCCTTAGAATTGCCTTCTGAGGGTGGCGTTTGCTGGAAATCAAGATGAAAAGAGATTGTATGACTTTAGGTCATCATGGGGTAGAGGGAAGGTACGGCTACTGGAGGAAAGATCAAAGGGAACTGGCAAAATCAAGAGAGGCAGTTCTCAGAGCTCGGAGCTAGAGATAATTAGGAGAAACTTAAGCTCTGACCAACACTTATTATGGGGCCTGAGTCATTTTATTTATTTACGTGAAAGCATAAAGGACCTGGCGATGCTGAGGTCACCACCTAGACGGAGAGAGAGAAAAATTCTGAAAGAATGAATCATAGATTCAGAGTGCCTCCTCTCCTAAGTCCCTAAAGACATGTAATGACCAGAGTTCTCTTCCTGTAGGAATTACATTGTCTGAGCAGCAGTGGAAAGCCATCTATCAGAAGAAAGATTACAAGATGTTTCAAACAAACACATTAAAAAAATCCTTTAAAAATGTTAGACAGCCGCTGCAGGATTACCTGGACGTAAGTGAAGAATAGAAATCCTTTGGAGATTTCTAGGAACAACAATAACAAAAAAGAATATATCCTTTGCCCTAATTGCTTTAAAAGAGGGGCTTAAAGGGGATGTGGGGGAGGGGGAGGGAGAGTATAGGATATGTTGCTGGTTATTAGGACTATGTTTTTAAAGGAATTATGAGAATCAAACTGTGGAGTAGTCTGGTGTGTTTAACTTCACTATTTCTTGGTATGCTAACCTAGAAAATGAGGCTAATAATTGTATCTATTTCCATGGTGATTGTTGCGTGGATTGATAGAATTAATATAGGCATAGTGCTTGGAATAGAGCCTGGCAGATGATGGGTACTCAGTAAATGTTATTGATTGGTAATCATGAAAATCATTAAAAACCCCCTTCCAAAAGCTGCGGGTAAGGAGGTCAAAATGACAATTGAGAGATTTCATTGGCTGAACCATCACACAACTGGACAGATATAGGAAGAGACATCAAGAAAATTACTAGAGGATATTTCAGCCATTGAGTTGGTAATTTCCAAGATGACATAAATTCTACTGTGAAAAAAGAATGGTCCACGCTCTTAGGGGGCAAGCCTGGGAAATTTTGAGGGGTACTGGCTCTGAGGAAAGGTAAGAGGCAGTAAGTGGGACAAATAAAGTTCTGTTGGATGTGAGATCGTTCAAAGAAAGATGCCTTAGGGAGGAATAAAACTTTCATAGAAGGTAAAAATAAATATGGTGACTGAAAAATAGTTGGTTTTGATAGGTCCGAAATTAATTCGTTTCCAAATTTTTACTACTAAGAAACTTACAGAATAAAATCGGAAACGTCTTCCAGAAAAGCACAGAGGAACTAAGAGTGAGTCCTACCCAGAGTTTTAATTCATGACCAGATCTGTCATCATAGAAGCTTCAGACAGAGGCTATGGAAAACAGGCAGTATGGAGAGACAAAAATGATCAAGGCTCATTAGGAAATTATTTTGATGTGCGTTGTGCAGCTGGATAGTGTGGGAACCCAGATACTAGCAAATATAATATAAATCTCACTCTTGCTGCCTTTGGTGTCAACATTTCCTACAGCCGAGGACCAACAGAATCTCGGGATTTGTTGGGAATAGAGAAAATGTTTGTTTTACATTTATTCCCAGCCTTGCTCCTGGGGCTGTGGGTGGCCATGACTTTGCTTCTGGAATCCCATGCAGTTGTGAGAGAATACACCACAGAATTCCCTACGGCAGTCTGATGCAATTACCTTCTGCACACTAGCTCACATCCCTCATGCAGTGACTCTTTCTGAGGATCACCTTCTACTTTCTCCCATTCTTAACGATCTCAGGGACATAGGTAACAACTTGACAATGGCCCTAACTGTATTTTTCTTCCTTATTTTTGAACAGCCTTTTTTTTTTTTTTAAATTCTGACTTTGTTTTAAGTAGGTAATCCAAGCGCATGACACGACATTTCAAAAAGTGTCTAAGTATGTAGGTACAGTGAAACATCAGTCTCTTTCCTACACCTGTCCCCAAGTCCCTGAAGTTTCCAGCCGGAAACAACCACCGCTGCTGTTTACTGTGCACCCTTCCAGAGGCTACTGCTGAAAATCGTCGGCGGGTGTATGTGTGCGTCTGTGCTTTTTAAAAATGCAAGCGGACATGTTATACACACTGTTCTTAACTTTGTTCTTTTCATTTAAGAGTATATTTTGGAGGCTTTTTTCTTTTTCTAGTTATTTATTATTTATTATTTATTTATTTAAGGCAAAGTGCTATCTTTTATTTTTTTTTAATTTTTTATATAATTTATTGTCAAGTTCGCTGACATACAGTGTATACAGGATGCTCTTGGTTTTGGGGGTAGATTCCCGTGATTCATCGCTTACATACACCACCCAATGCTCATCCCAACAAGCGCCCTCCTCCATGCCCATCACCCATTCCCCCCTTCTTCGCCGCCCCCATCAACCCTCAGTTTGTTCTTTGTATTTAAGAGTCTCTTATGGTTTGCCTCCCTCTCTGAAACTATTTTTTCCCCTTCCCTTCCCCCATGGTCTTCTGTTAAGTTTCTCAGTTTCCACATATGAGTGAAAACAGGATATCTGTCTTTCTCTGATTGACTTATTTCATTCAGTGTAATACCTTCCAGTTCCATCCACGTTGTTGCAAATGGGACGATTTCATTCTTTCTCATTGCCAAGTAGTATTCCGTTGTGTATATAAACCATATCTTCTTTATCCATTCATCAGTTGATGGACATTTGAGCTCTTTCCATCATTTGGCTATTGTTGAAGGTGCTGCTATAAACATTGGGGTACATGTGTCCCTATGACTCAGCACTCCTGTATCTTTTGGATAAACTCCTAGTAGTGCTCTTGCTGGGTCATAGGGTAGTTTTATTTTTAATTTTTTTTTTTTTTGAGGAGCCTCCACACTGTTTTCCAGAGTGGCTGCACCAGGTTGCATTCCATCAATAGTGCAAGGAGGTTCCCTTTTCTCCACATCCTCGCCGGCATCTGTAGTTTCCTGAGTTGTTCATTGTAGCCACTCTGACCAGTGTGAGGTGGTATCTCAGTGTGGTTTTGATTTGTATTTCCCTGGTGATGAGTGATGTTGAGCATCTTTTCATGTGTCTGTTGGCCATCCGGATGTCTTCTTTGGAAAAGTGTCTATTCATGTCTTCTGCCCATTTCTTCACTGGATTATTTGTTTTTTGGGTGTTGAGTTTGGTAAGTTCTTTATAGATTTTGGATACTAACCCTTTATCCGATATGTCATTTGCAGCTATCTCCTCCTATTCTGTTGGTTGCTATTTAGTTTTGTTGATTGTTTCCTTTGCAGTGCAGAAGCTTTTTATCTTGATGAGGTCCCAATATTCATTTTTGTTTTTAATTCTTTTGCCTTTGGAGATGTGTTGAGCAAGAAATTGCTGCAGCTGAGGTCAAAGAGGTTGTTACCTGTTTTCTCCTCTAGGGTTTTGATGGCTTCCTCTCTCACATTTAGGTCTTTCATCCATTTTGATTTTATTTTTGTGCATTGTATAAGAAAGTGGTCCAGTTTCATTCTTCTGCATGTTGCTGTCCAGTTCTCCCAGCACCATTTGCTAAAAAGACTGTCTTTTTTCCATTGGAAAAAGATTTTTCAAAGATTAGTTGGCCATACATTTGTGGGTCCAATTACGGGTTCTCTATTCTATTCCATTGGTCTATTATGCTAGTACCATACTGCCTTGATGGTTACAGCTTTGTAGTAGAGGCTAAAATCCGGGATTGTGATGCCTACATCTTTGGTTTTCTTTTTCAACATAACTCTGGCTATTCAGGGTCTTTTGTGGTTCCGTACAAATTTTAGGGTTGTTTGTTCCAGCTTTGAGAAGAATGTTAGTGCAATTTTGATTAGAATTGCATTGAACGTGTAGATAGCTTTGGGTAGTATTGACATTTTAACAATATTTTTTCTTCCAGTCCATGAGCATGGAATGTTTTTCCATTTCTTTGTGTCTTCTTCGATTTCCTTCATAAGTTTTCTACAGTTTTCAGCATACAGATCTTTCACATCTTTGGTTAGGTTTATTCCTAGGTATTTTATGATTCTTGGCGCAGTTGTGAATGGGATCAGTTTCTTTATTTCTCTTTCTGTTGCTTCATTATTGGTGTATAAAAATGCAACCGATTTCTGTACATTGATTTTGTATCCTGCAACTTTGCTGAATTCATGTATCAGTTCTAGGAGCTTTTTGGTGGAGTCTTTTGGGTTTCCCATGTAGATTATCATGTCATCTGTGAAAAGTGAAACTTTGACTTCTTCTTTGCCAATGCGGATGCCTTTATTTCATTTTGTTTTCTGATTGCTGAGGCTAGGACTTCCAACATTATGTTAAACAATAGTGGTGACAGTAGAAATCCCCTGTCATGTTCCTGATCTCAGGAGGAAAGCTCTCAGTTTTTCCCCATTGAGGATGATATTAGCTGTGGGCTTTTCATATATGGCTTTTATGATGTTATGTTCCTTCTACCCCTACTTTCTTGAGGGTTTTTATTAAGAAAGGATTGTGTATTTTGTCAAATGCTTTTTTCTGTATCTATTGACAGGTTCGTATGGTTCTTATCCTTTCTTCTATTAATGTGATGTATTACCTTTGCAAATATTGAACCAGCCCTGCAACCCAGGAATGAATCCCACTTGCTTGTGGTGAATTATTCTTTGGACGTACTGTTGAATCCGATTTGCTAGTATCTTGTTGAGAAATTTTGCATCCATGTTCATCAGGGATATTGGCCTGTACTTCTCCTTTTTCGTGGGGTCTCTGGTTTGGGAATCGAGGTGATTCTGGCTTCATAGAATGAGTCCAGAAGCTTTCCCTCCATGTTTAATTTTTGGAACAGCTTGAGAAAGGTAGGGACTCCCCTCTCCTCCATGCCTACAATGCCCATTTTATCTCTCCCAGTTCATAATCACACACCAATGGCACTACAAAGTTGTCCCCGTGGGCCCCAGGAGATGTTTCTGTCACTTTACAGCCCGGACTCCTGGAATTCCAAGTCTTCTGGCCTCAATACTGCTGTGTTTGAGGGATGAGGGAACTTTGGGTCTCCCTACTTCTCTGCCATGTTGACTCCTCTCCCTGAACAGCTTTTAAAAAATTGTGGTAAAATATACATAACATAAAATTCACCACTGCAACCATTTTTTTTTTAATTTTTTTTTTCAACGTTTATTTATTTTTTTAAGACAGAGAGAGACAGCATGAACCGGGGAGGGGCAGAGAGAGAGGGAGACACAGAATGGGAAGCAGGCTCCAGGCTCTGAGCCATCAGCCCAGAGCCTGATGCGGGGCTCGAACTCACGGACCGCGAGATCGTGACCTGGCTGAAGTCGGACGCTTAACCGACTGCGCCACCCAGGCGCCCCTGCAACCATTTTTAAGTGTATAGTTGAGGACATTAAGGACACACACATTGTTGGACAACCATCACCAATTCCACTTCCAGAACTTTCTTCATCTTGCAAAACTGCAATTCTGTACTTATTCAACAATAATTCTCCATTCCCCTGCTCCCTCCAGCCTCTGGTGTCTACTTTCTCTCTGTGAATTTGACGACTCACAGAGGTCAAACTCACTGGACTCAAACACTGGTGTTTTTTCTTTATTAAATGGCTTATTTCATTTAGCAGAATGTTTTCAAGGCTCATCCATGTCGTAGCATGTCAGCACCTCATTCCCTTTGAAGGCTGAATAAGATTCCATTATATGTATGTACCACATTTATTCATTCAGTCATCAGTGGACACTTGGGTTGCTTCCACAGTTTAGCAATTGTGGATTGCTCTTCATATCCCTGATTTCAATTCTTTTGAGTATGTACCCAGAAGGGTAATTGCTAGACCTTATGGTAATTCTGTTTCATGTTTTGAGGAACCACCGTTCTGCAATAGTTTACATACCCCCCTTCAATGCATGGTTCCAATTTCTTCATATCCTTGTGACTTTTTTTTTCTTTTTTCTTTTTTTATTAATAGTGGACGTGAAGCGGTATCTTATGGCTTGATTTGCATTTCCCTAATGATTATCAATGTTCAACATCTTTTTTATGTCTTTATTGCCATTTGATGCCTTCTTTGGAGAAATGTGATTCAGGTCCTTTACCCATTTTGAAATCAGGTTGTTTGCTTTGTTGTTGAATTGTAGAAGTTCTTTCCATATTCTGGATATTAGTTCCTTACTTTATTCCTTATTATTATTCCCGTTTAACTGTAAACAGCCTTTTAAAACATAATAGACATATAATAAACTACTCATAGTTTATTACAGTGGACAAGTTGATAAGGTTTTGTCGTGTGTATATCCACGTTAAATCATTACCACAATTAAGATAGTGAATGCATCTACCACACAAAAATATCCTCATGTCCCATGATACTTTTTCCCACCTCTACCTTTTCCCCTACCCCTTCATCTATAGGCAAACACTGATATTTTAATGTCTCTATATATTAATTTCAATTTCTAACTTTATATATACGGAATCATATTATGTACCTTTTTTATGTGTGATGGTGGTTGGGGGAATTCTTTCACTCAACATATTTGTTTTGAGATTGATCCATGTTGTATGTATCAATAATCCATTCCTTGCTATTACCGAATAGGATTCCATCATGTGGATTACACCACACTCTGTTAATACACTCACCTGAGGATGACCATTCATTTGGGTTGTTTCAGTGCCAGGGATGATGAAGAACAGTGCTATAAACACTTATATATGACTTTTTACAGGCATCTATGCTTTCATGCCTCCTGGGTAAAGATCTAAAAGTGGTATGACCAGGTCATGTAGGTATGTTTAACTTCATAAGAAGTAACAATGGTTTTCCAAAGTGGTTGTGCCATTTTATATTCCCAACAGCAGCATCTGAGAATTCCACTTGCTCCGTAACCTTGCTGGGACTTGGTAAAGAGCCAGTCATTGTAATTTTAGCCATTCCCCTAGGTGTGTAGCCGTACCTTAGTGGGGTTTTACTTTGCATTTCCCTAATGTTTACTGATATTGGCATCCTTCTTTGTGCTAATTTATATCTGTATGCCTTTCTCTTTGCTCCTCTCTTCTGAGAAGTTAAGGTACACATCTCTCAGGCCCCAGCTTTCTAGTGTCTGTTTATCTCTGATTTCAGTGTTTCTGTTTCATTTTGGACAGTGTCAACTGCTATATCTTGAAGCACACTAATCTTTTCTTGGGCAATGTCTAATTCATTTAAACTCCATTGAGTATGCGCCTGTGTGTGTGTGTGTGTGTGTGTGTGTGTGTGTACATATATTTCAGATGCTCTGCCTTTCACCTTAGAAATTCTATCTGGTTCTTTTTTTCATATTTTCCATGTCTCTATTTAATATGCCCCATCTTTCCTGTATTTTTCAAAACTTACTGAACACAATTATAAGAGCTCTTTTAATGTTTTTTATCTACTAACTCTATCAACAGTGTCATTTTTGTGCCTATTTCTATTAGTTTATTTTCTTCCTCATGTTGGCTCTTACCTTCCTGCCCTTGTGTGCATGGTCATCTGTGGTTGGATGTCACTTCACTTTTCTTTGTTGAGCACCAGATATATTTTGTAGTCCTATCAATATTCCCAAGCTTTGCTTCCAGAATTCTTTAAGTTACTTGGAAATAGTTGATCATTTCTGTTTTGTTTTTAAATTTATTTTTCTTTTTTAGAGAGAGAGAGACCACATAAGCTGGGGAGGGACAGAAAGAAAGAGAGAGAGAGAAAGAGAGAGAGAGAGAGAGAGAGAGAGAGAGAGAGAATCTTAAGCAGGCTCCATGCTCAGCACAGAGCCTGACATGGCGCTTGATCCCATGATCCTGGGATCATGACTTGAGCCGAAATCAAGAGTCAGATACTCAACCAACTGAGCCCCTCAGATTTCGTTTTTCTGCTTTGTTAGGCTGGCTAGATTAGAGCAGCATTTAGGCTGCTACTAATTTTCCTCACTAATGTGTGCTCTATCCAATGTCTTGTACAGTATGAAATCTTCCACATTGGTTATGGAGAATAGTAGGTACTCCCAGCTTTTCGTGAGCTCTGAGAATCACTTATTTCTATTTTTTAAGTAATTCTTTTCTGCTTCTTGGCTAGTTTTCCAAGAGTGCTGCTCAGTACTTGCTGAATTCTCAAGAGGGATGCTCTGCAGGCTTCTCTGATTCTTTTTGCAGCTCCCTTTATGATATTCATCCCTGCAAACTCTACCTGCCATGCTTCCCTCAACACGTGCACACACACACACACACACACACACACACAATCCAGCTTTACCTTCTCAATTCAGGGACATCACCAGGCTCCACCTGGGTTGCCTTCCCTTGTTGTGGACAATGTCTTCAGGCAGTCTACTAGGGTGATTGAATAATTCACTTTGTTTATTTCTAATCTGTTTGTGGTCACTGTCTCTTGTTGTCTGATGTTCAAGATCCTGAAAGTCCTTGCTTCTTGTCCAGTTTTTGGTTATGTTTAGTAGGTGTGTAAATCCAGTCACTCTTACCTCAGCTTGGGTGGAAGTTAGAAGTCTTTTTGAGAGTCTGTTGGTATATTGTCCTTGCTTTGGCTTTCCTTAGAAGTCCAACTGCAGACAGGACTTAGGTGCAAGTTATTTACTTGGGATGTGATCCAAGAAGGCAGGAGAAAGTAAGTAAGATATGATAGAAGGAAATGCTGGTATAGAATGCTGTGTTAAGCTGGTTAGCACCCTGTTTGCTGGAGTCTCTTAGGACTTATTCTAGGGATAAGCAGGAGGTTGGGGGGACATTTATTTATTGATTTACATCCTCTAACTAGTTGATGTTAGCCCCTGGTGGTATTATAGTCTATAAATTTTGAGTTTCGTGGTGAGGTATTATTTTTAATTTTTATTTTGTAATGTTTCTTTATTTTTGAGAGAGAGAGACAGAGTGTGAGTGTGGTAGGGGTACACACACACACACACACACACACAGAATCCTAAAAGCAGGCTCCAGGCTTTGAGCTGTCAGAACAGAGCCTGACACAGGGCTTGAACCCACAAACCATGAGATTGTGACCTAAGCCAAAGTCAGAAGCTCAACAGACGGAGTCACCCAGGCACCCCGAGTTTCATGGTGAGTTCTTAAGACTTTGCAAACAATTCCTGGCCAGCAAAATGGAGCGGTGTTGCAGGTACGTGAGGTGGACAGCTGACAGCATGCAGGATACCTGTCCATTGCAGCTCATATTGTTGGGCTGAGTACATGTGGGACAAGTAATGTTGGTTCCAGTTCTTCACCTGTAGGACTCACTTTCTTCCCCCAATATCAGCCCCTCATTTTCACTCTTTCCCTTCCTTGCTTCTTCAAAATAACATCACTCTAGGTGCCTGGGTGCCTTAGTTGGTTAAGTCTCTGACTCTTAAAAAAATTAATATTTATTTATTTTTGAGACAGAGAGAGACAGAGCATGAACAGGGGAGGGTCAGAGAGAGAGGGAGGCACAGAATCTGAAGCAGGCTCCAGGTTCTGAGCTGTCAGCACAGAGCCCCACTCCAGGCTGGAACTCACGGACCTCGAGATCATGACCTGAGCCGAAGTCAATTGCTTAACCGACTGAGCCACCCAGGCACCCCTCTGACTCTTGATTTTGGTTCGGTTCATGATCTCAAGGTTCCTGAGATCAAGCCCTGCATCAGGCTCTGCCCTGACAGTGTGAAGTCTGCTTCGGATTCTCTCTCTCCCTCCCTGTCTATCTCTCACCCGCTTGTCTACACACACACACTCTCTCAAAATAAATAAATAAATAAATAAATAAACTTAAAAAAATCTTCAAAATAACAACAACTTTTTTATTAACTCATTTGTATCATGGTGACATTTTTCATAAACTGTGGATGTTTTTGTGCACAGAAAAGATTGGTTCAGAGACACTTTATCTTAAAAATTAATAATCATTTCTTAAATGTCAAATGAGAAGCTCTAAAGCCTCAATTCATCACTGATTTTTTTAAGTTGAACTACATATCTCGTTTTTCTCCTGATAAACCCAATTCATTTTAATAACCACATTAAAGGCAAATTTACAAAATAATTCAATATATTTTAATTTGTAAAAACAATCTATAATTTAAAGGATTTGCTTCTCATTTTAAGAGCATCAATTTCCTTAACCAAAATAAAAATAAAATCCCCATGTACAAAAGTAACTCTGGGAAATCTTATGCCTTGGATGATTCTATGTTTTCTTAAGATCTATTTTTTTTTAAACCTAGTGGGATTTAGAGTTAAAATTATCAGTCTAAAACAATTATTCATTTAGCTGCTTTAAATTGAAATTAAAAATTAATTTGTTACTGCAACAGGCAAAATTCTTTTAAAAGTTACATAAACATAAAACATTAAATTTGCGGTGATTGTTCTTTAACACAAAATTGTAGCTATGAAGCGTTCAACTAAACCTGTCACTTAATGCTTAATTTAAAAAAATTAGAAGTTAAAAATGATTAACCACCAGGGAATCAATGGAGCCATTTCCAGAGAATTTTAGAGTCTTAGCTTAATTATTTTGCCTTGGTGGCCCAGTTGGTGGGGGCTACATGGCAACCAGATATTTGAACATTATGTGAGACTTTGGAGTTGTGGGTTTTATCCATGTTCCCACCTGCCCTGCTGAGCCCATTTTATTTCCTATTTGCTCTGTAAATGGGGCACACTTCTATCCCGTGCCTCCTATATTCAACTCACATATTCCCAAACCTCTAATTCGTTGAAATCCCCAGTTCAGTTTATTCAATTATCCATGTGAGCGTTTTAAAATTTTATGAGCTTACCACATCGTGATATTAATTTATGCTTTCAGAAATTATGTTTTGAGGGTTCACTATGTGCCAGCCACTGCTCTAGGCATTTGAAGATATTGTTGAACAAGAGCAGAATGTCTGCTTTGTAGAACATACACACCAGGAGAGGGAGGAGACAGTAAATGGCAAGGTTATCAAATAAGTAAAGGATGGGGGCACATAAGTTCATTATGTGGTATCTTAAGAAGAGATGAATGTCAACGGATAAAGAAGAAATAGAGCAGGATAAAGGATTGTGGGTGCTATGGAGGGGGGTTTCAGGATGGGAGATTAGGTAACATGGACAGGCAGGGACTTCTTTGCAGGTGATATCGAGGAAGGGTGTAAAGTAGCTGATGAGGTCAGGCAAGCAAATATTAGGGAAGATTCGCCCAGGCAGTGGTACAGGTAAAGCATGCCGGTTGTCTTTGATGGAGCGGCCAGTAAGGGATCAGTGGAGAGATGAGGTCAGAAAGCTAACAGGCACACAATCTCTTGTATGTGATTGTCAGTACGGTGTTTTTGTGTTCCAGGACATTGGGAACCATCGCTGGGTTTTGACTAGAGCAAGGACATAACCTGACTCAGGTTGTATCGGAATCCCTGTGACTTCTGAATAGATTGAAACGAGAATGTGAATGGTTGGCCAGGTAACCGCAGGGAGACTTGTTAGAAATCTCTGGCAGCGATCCAGATAAGAAAGAATAATGGCAAAGTGCAGACTGGGAGCAGTGGATGCGCTGGGAATTCTGGATATGTCTGCAAGGTTGAGTCAACAGAA
This sequence comes from Prionailurus viverrinus, assembly GCF_022837055.1. Taxonomy (NCBI): domain Eukaryota; kingdom Metazoa; phylum Chordata; class Mammalia; order Carnivora; family Felidae; genus Prionailurus; species Prionailurus viverrinus. The sequence continues at coordinate 226,539,804 of NC_062561.1, read as the reverse complement.
TCTCCTTTTGGATTGAATGTCAGATGTAGGAGAAGGGGAGTCAAGATGGCCCCAAATGGTTTTGGCTTGAGAGAATGGAAGAATTGCCATTAAGTAGGATCAGGAGCAGTTAGTGTACAATTTAGTACATGTTCAGTATGAGCTACCTATAGGAACACAAGTGATGCCGAGTCAACAGCTAAATATATGTTTCAGGAGTTCAGGAAAGAGATCCAAAGATCCAGGTATAGACATGTGGAGGATCTTGGCAACTTCTATGAGAGCAATTGCAGTGACATGAGGTAGATGAAAACCTGGGTGGAGTTAACAACAGAAAAGGAAGAGAGGAATTGGAGACAGTAAATGTAGGTCATTATGGATACGTTTGCTGCAGAAGACAAAAGAATTGTAAGGGGTGCTTGGTCAGGATAAGTTTTTCGTCAAACGAGAAAACATGCAGGTTGTTTGCATGCTGATGGGAATGAACCCGTAGAGTGGGAAAACATTGGATTAGATAGGATTGAGAACAGAGACTTGCTGATCCGATACCATACCCTTGAATATACAAGAAAATATGGGTGCAGTGCATGAGGGTAGAAATTGGCATTAGATAGGAATGTGGATAGTTCTTCTGCGGTAACAGATTAGAAGGCGGATTGAGAGGGACAGATGCTGGTCAGTGGGCAGAAGAGGTGGTGGAAATATATGAATGTTTCTGTTTCCTTATTGAAGTTGGAATCAGAGTTCTATTTATTGATTGAACGTTTGTGTCCCTTAAATTCATGTGTTGAAGCCCTACCTACTCCCCAATGGGATAGTATTTGGAGATAGGGCATTTAGGAGGTAATTAAAGTTAATAAGGTCATAAGGGCTAGTCCTAGTATGGTAGGATCAGTGGCTTCTCTCCACACACAGTCAAGAAGAGGTCATGTGAAAACACAGTGACATGGTGGCTTCCTAACAAGCCAAGAGAAGAGAACTCACAATAAAATCTACTTTGCTGTCATCTGAATCTTACACTTCCCAGCCGCCACAACCGTGGGAAATAAATGTCTGCTGTTTAAGCCATCCAGGCTATGGAATGTTGTTATGGCAGTCGGAGCTGACTAATACAACTATCAACTGAAAGTGAGAGGGAGGGGGAGGACACGGGCTTAAAGAGAAAGGAGAAAAATATCCGCTCTTCGAGGAGAGTGGGAGAGTGCAGCGATGAGAAGTGTACGGTGTGATTATAGCATTAAGCACTCACAGAGTTTTGCGCTCATGGGTTTAAAAGGAAACCACTTAATGCAGTTATGTTTTTCTTTATTTTCTTTATTTGTTTTTGTTTTTGGGCACACAGCTGCAAGGGTTCTGGCAGGAAATAGGTGTCAAGTTGTGTCTATCCAGGTGTCTGTTTTTACCAAGTGAGATCATGGTGAGAAAGGGAAAAGGGAATAGAGGGTAGTGAGCCTACAGAGGGATTGCAACTTTTCATAGCGACGAAATCTAGACTAAAATCTTAGAAGTGAGTTGCTGAGGTAGGGTGCCAGGTAAAAGCATTGCATCATCAGACAAGAAAAACTCAAGAAACGAAGAGAAACTGTTGGAAGGACAATGTACATTCACATATACAGATTTCCTACTGGAAGGAATGACAAGGCTCCAGGAGCCAATAACATTGGGGAATGAGAAGGGGTAATGGGAGTCAATAGAAAGCAATAACAATGAGAACCGTGGATGGTAAGATCAGATGTCAGCATCCAAGCTGAGAGATTCCAGGGAGGAGGGAGAGAGAATGATCTGAGACTGGTGATGAGTCTTGGGAGAAAGAAAATGGTCGCTATTTGAGAGGGCAACAGAGGAACCAGTGTCTTTAGAACAAAGATCCAGGATTTGTGTAAAGTGAAGAGAACATTTAGAGAAGAGATTAAAGATACACTATTCTGTTGACAGTGGATCACTAATTCCAGAGGTCATAGTTGAAAGGCTTTAGGAGTTGGGGAGAGACAAGAGAAGTCCTATGTACAGGCGATGTCTAGAATTTTGTGGAATCTCAGAATCCAGGAGAGGAAAAGTGGTTTGGAAGTTTGGGAGCTTGGAGCAAATGTCACAAAGAGAAATGTCCAGTTATGAAGATGCATCCAAGCAGATTCAAGGCAGGTTATAGTGGTGAAGCTGAGGGTTGTCAGGAATAAATAGAGAAGGGTTCCTGGGACCGCCACTTGACCTGTGATGGTGAAAACTGAAGGCAAGACACTCACTATTACTCTTGAGCCCAGTTAGGGAAGACACAATCTCACCTGTGTACCTAGTCTCTTGATTGACCAAAGCCCCTCTATGGAATCTGGTGCCACCTCAACCATGATTCCCTTTCTACCTCTGAGGAAGGCAAAATGCACCCAACACCTACCAGCAGTGAGGTCTTAGTACCTATTCTTGACCCTAGATGAGGGCCTCAGTATAGCTATTTTTATCTTTTACATTTAAAACTTTTGTTTTTACCAGTTTTATAGATAGCGTTTAGATTTACAAGGTTTACTAAGTTCATCCACATTTTTCACTCTTCAGAAGGAATTATTTAAAAAAAACTTTTTTAAATGTTTATTTATTTTTGAGAGACAGAGAGAGAAAGGGCATGAGTGGGGGAGGGGCAGAGAGAGAGAGAGATACAGAATCCAAAGCAGGCTCCAAGGCTCTGAGTATTCAGTACAGAGCCTGACACGGGGCTCGAACTCACGGACAACGAGATCATGACCTGAGCCAAAGTCAGACGCTCAACCGACAGCCACCCAGGTGCCCCAGAAGGAATTATTTTTACTTAAGTTTTATATTTTGCTATTGATCGACCTTTTGCCTCTATAGAAAAAGCAACACTTAAGAACCTAGCTGTTCCTTAAAAAATATTTTTGAGCCACCCATAGAGTGTTAGTCTCTGCTTTTTCCTTTTATGTAAACTCCTCATGCCTCGAATTTCTTAGTCATTTTGGAACTTCGCACTATAAATCAGGGTTTTTTTCATTGACTTCTTACACTGCCAGCTCAGATTTAATTTCTTTTAGTTAAGTCATGTGACCCTAGTCCTTGTACTTTTCAACCTCCAACATTTTGTTGCTGTAGTTTTCTCTCCAATTATCTTTGTGGCTTTTAAAATTATATATAACATGAATAATACAATTAATTACTTACATAATTAATATAAACATATAATTAATATATTACATAAGTATATATTATATGTCATTAATATACAATATAAATACATATCTGATTCTTTTTTTACAATGTAAATATTTAATATGTAAATATTAAACAATGCACTGCTGCACAAGCAATGGGCCAAATAAGAAATCAAACAGCAAATCAAAATATGTGTCAAAACCAAAGAAAAAGAAAAGACAATATTCTAAAACCTATGGGGTACAGCAAAAGTAAATTTAGAGTGAAGTCTATGCTGTAAATGCTTGTCTTAAGAAAAAAAAGTTCAAATAAACAACTTAGCATTACATCACAAGGAACTAGAAAAAGCAACTTAGTTGAGATTTAGTAGATGAAGGAGACAACAAAGAAAAATCAGAAAGAAATAAAATAGAGGCTGGAGTAAATAGTAACATTGAAAATAGTGACCAGTTTTCTCCCCAAAATAAACAAAAGTGGCGATGCTTTCACTACAATAACTAAGAAAAAAAAGAGGGAAGTCTCACAAAGCAAAAGGAGAAATGAAAGAGAGAACAATACAGCATATAACCACAGAAATACATAGTGTGCTAACAGATTACTGTAAACAATGACATACTAGCAATCAGATAACTTGGAAAAAATATAAATATTGTTACGTAATATATATTTGATTCTTTAATTCAGGTATAGTTGACATACAATGTTATATTAGTTTCAAGTGCACAGCATAGTGATTCGATAATCGTTTACACAAAGCTCAACACGATAAATGTAGTTACCATCTATCACCATGTGATGTTACACAATATTATCGACTATATTTCTTCTGCTGTACTTTTTATCCCAGTGATTTGTTTATTTTATTTTATTGTGTATTGCTTTATTTTATAACTTGAATTTGTACCTTTTATCATCTCCTTTTGTTAAATATATAAAATTCTATTTCAAGGCTTTTAAAATTACTATATTTTACTGTTACTTGCTGGGGTTTGGGAGGAAGGCTAAAGTAATGTGTATGTCAAATATGGTTACTTCATCTGGAAGGTTTTTATATGATTAAGCTTATTTTATAGGATTAAGCTTTTTAATATTTATGGTGCATAATGATATAACATACTTGAAAGCACATATATTTAAAAAGGTAGGTTGCACAAGACTTCTTTTCGAGATCAATACTCACGCTGGCCAGAGTGCTCTTTCTAATTTAATAAATATATGTTGATTGAGAATAGTCTCAGAGATTCTGCAGGCCTTGCACTTTTCCTACTGAACACGAGATCTTCATTTGAAACATTAATTCCTATACATTCAAGAGCAGACACAAAATCTTTTTTATGTGGAGAATGTATCTAAATTCAGTGGTGGTCACCAGAACAGTGGGCCATCTGTCTCTGTAAATCACTAGAAAATTGAGCAATTCAAGGTGTCAAATAGATACACGCTCTTTGCAGTGAGGAAATACACACTCCTCATCAGGAGTGGCTTTGGTGATGAGAAACCATGAAGCCGGATTCTGCTGATACACCCATTCCCACGCGAAGCCTTGCGAAGCAGCAGGGATCTCACGGATTTGCAACAAGAGTCGCCAACACCGTCTCATGGAAACCGTACTCAGAACGATTCACAGGAACAGTTAGGCCTATGCATAGGAAGCAGATCAATTTTTATTCTTTAGAATAAAACCTTAAATTTGGTTTTATTTAATCCTTTGCTTAAACCTGAAATCGGGTCCTCGAAACCACTCTGTGCTGCAATTTCATAGAGGGCTTTAAAATTTGATTTCCCACGTATCATTGATAACAGGCTTTATTCTTGATTATCTGAGGAGGTTGGATTTCTTGTCCTTTTGGGAAAAGATGGATTATTCTTTTGGGGACTGAACTTCATGCTGTTGCAAAATGAGAACTTTTTCATTTAGAGCATTGTTTTACATTTTAAAAGCCATAAGGCAAGATCAAATAAACCTTGGTCTTGGTCGTTTCCTGTGCCTCTTCGTCCTGTAATCACATTAAGATGTGATGACATTTGAAACGTCATCTTTCTCAAGCCATCGGTCATTATTTACATATATTTCAACAGGGTAGAAGCCTTCAGCTAGCAGAGGCACAAGATGAATGAGCCCAGAGTGGAGAGAGGGACATTGTATTACATACCTCATTGCGGGCCCCAACAGTGCCTTAAAAAAGTAAAATATTGTAATGGCAATTTCCTTAAGTCTGCCGATTCTTCTATTTTGCTTTCCTCGTGGTCACATTTCTCCTCAGGTTGGGTAGTTCAGGTACTGTTGGGATTCAGCCAAGGGCAGAGAAAGATGAGAATGCCTTTGGTTTGTGTTCAGTGGGTTACATCTGAGTAGTTTATAGTCACACTCATAAATAGTTCAAGTATTGTCACACACACACACATATATATAATTATTGTCACCTATATATATTTATATATGTATATATATATATATATATATCTTCATATGCAGTTCAGTTATTGTCACCTATTTCAGCATATCATTTCCTTTAGAACACAGCACCAAAACATCCGAGTTGCATAGGAGAAACACATGTTGAAATGTGTTACGGGCTGAAAGTGTGTGCCTTATCCAAATCCACATAATGAAGTCCTAATCCCCAGTGTGATGCAATGTGCGTGGGGACGGAGCCTCTGGGAGGTAATGAAATTTAGAAGACTCACAGGGTGGGGCCCTGGTGATATTAATATTTGCCCTTATAAAAAAAGGAAGAGAGACCAGCGCTTTCTCTCTCTCCCACCACTGTGCGAAGACACGGCCAGAAGGCAGCTGTCTGCAAGCCGGGAAGAGGGCCCTCACTAAGAACTGAACCAGGTTGGCACCTTGATCTTGGACTCCTCAGCCTCCAGAACTGTGAGGGCTAAATGTCTTGCTTAAAGCACCCAGTCTTGGACTCCTCAGCCTCCAGAACTGTGAGGGCTAAATGTCTTGCTTAAATCACCCAGTCTACGGTAGTTTGTTGTGGCAGCCCACACAGCCTGAGACAAAATATGCAGACAGAACAAATCGCTACAAAATGATTTTAATGATCAGATGTATAGAACTTGGGTGTAAGACTTAGCGCTCACGGAAAGAGAGTCCTTCAAAACTAGACTGAAGAATGCAGTACATACAATTCTAAACACACCAAATTTTCTTTTCGATGGAAACCAGTGAAATACATTGAACAGTTTTCCCATGTTTTTCGGAGACAAGCATATGGCTGTACTGCAAACAGCAAAACTATCCATGTGTGGAGCCATATAGTTCGTGTATCTCAATCTATCAGATCTGAGAGGATCTGATTTTGTTTTTTATTTTCCTGCCGAAGCCTGACATCCAATTGGAAACTGCATGTAACATGTCACGAACAAAGAAAAGTGGTCTAAAGAAACCAAATATCCTCCCTATTTCATTAATAAATTAATGTGTGCTGGGGCGCCCGGGTGGCTCAGTCGGTTAAGCATCGGACTTGGGCTCAGGTCACGCTCTCGAAGTTCGTGATTTCGAGCCCTGTGTCAGGGTCTGTGCTGACAGCTCAGAGCCTGGAGCTTGCTTCGGATTCTGTCTCCCTCTCTCTCTGCTCCTCCCCAACTCATGCTCTGTCTCTCTCTCTCTCTCCAAAATAAATAAACATTAAAAGAAACCCAACAAGTTAACGTGTGCTCTGTAAGACAGACTTGATTACACAACTATGTAGCCCAACCTCAAATATTGACAATTCAATCGGAAAGCACTGTTAAAGAATAATTTTCAACCATGACTTTCACGCACATATAATAATGAACATGTGTTAAGCATTTTATTTAACTCATTAATTAGGAGGGTGGAAATATGTTAAATTTGCTCAAAGAGAAACCCAAAGAACATGTTTATAGATCAAGAATATTGCAACTGGAGCTAAAACTAGCTTCTGCTACAGTTGGGGAGGGAGAAATCACTTGAGACTGTCCTTTGCACATCTCCAGGCAAGAATTATTGTGTATTTATTCCAATTATTTGCAACTCACATTATGGTAAAATAACTTCCAAAGAATCAGAATAAGGTAACCTAGAAGGATGTTCTCTAGACCAGACATGGGCAAACTTTCTATAAAGAGCTAGATAGTAAATATTTTAGGCTTTGTGGGCAATACTGTCCATGATGGGAGTAGTTAGGTCAATCATGCTAGAGCTAAAGTAGCCACAGATAAGTGTATGCAGATGGGCGTAGCTGTGTTCAATAAAACTTTACTTAGAGAAGCAGGTGGTGGGCCGGATTTGACCAGAGAGCTGTGGTTTGCGAACTCTTGTTCTAGGCGATGGATAGTTGTCTACGGAAATGCATTTCCCACCCTATCCCCACCCCAACACTTCACTCCAAGTTCAGCGCTTGGAAATTCCTGACCACCCAGATGAATCAAAGCTGTATTTCCAATTTGAGAGAGGGCTAGTTCAATCACAGTTCACACTTACCCTAAAACCTAAACTTTGGAATCCGTGCACCAAGGAAAGAGATTAATTACAAATCCAACCCAAACATTTCAAATCCCAGGTGAATTCTGAATGCTGAGATTTTTCACCTTTCTACATGTCACCAGAGTTCATTTATGTCTCACGTTTTTTCTCTCATAATTAAAAAACATCGTCAGGGCAAAAAAGAAAAATCTTTTGAGTTTTGGCTTTTGTCTTTCCTTGCTCTTTTCTTCTTCTAGGCTTTGGCTTGGTAACTATTTACTTAATGGTTGCTAGTTTTAGGAAGGTTTCAAAAAAATAATACTTTTTAAAAAGTTGATCTGAATTATTCAGTTGGCCTTACTGGTCACAGAAGTTCCAATTTTATTGATTCTTTAAATACCTTAAGTATTGATTTTAGCATTGCACAAAATAACCTTCATTGCATGTGCTTCTAGCCGGATAGCACCACTAAAAGCAATAAAATATTATTTTGCTCACTCTATTCTGCTCTGAACTATTTATTTTAATTTTAGGAAACCTGAAATTAAGACAATTTCTTTTCTAAGCAATTGAAAGGTGGTTTCACACTATTCAAAATATTTTAGGACTGGTTTCATAAAGGACAGTGTATCTTCAGATATTTAAAATATATTGTGATTTACCAGTGTTGGATAGTTTTTAAGAAATGAATCTATCCAGGGTGCCTAACTGGCTCAGTCAAAACAACATGCAACTCTTGATCTCAGAGTTGTGAGTTCAAGCCCTACCCTGGGTGTAGAGATTACTAAAAGAATAAACTTAAAAAAATAAATTTACTGTATAAAATGAATTTTCTATGTGTCTCTGACTATGGGTCTAATTAATTTTGAAAAAAGTTTAGTATTCCATATCCCAAATTAAAAATTTTCCCTCTCCTGAAACACTCAGAACAAGAATAAAAACAAAATTATGAGACTACATTTAGGAGGTAAGAAAATGCACTTTAAACATACAAAGAGTTATAAATCATAAAACGAGAAGTTAATATGCTTAAATACATTAAGTTTAAAAATATTCCCGAGGTGCCTGGGTGGCTCAGTTGGTTAAGTGCCATACTATTGATTTCAGCTCAGGTCATGATCTCACAGTTTGTGCGTTCGAGCCACATTTCGGGCTCTGCATTGACAGTGCAGAGTCGGCTTCAGATTCTCTCCCCCCCACCCCCGCCCTTCTCAAACTCTCCCTCAAAATAAATTAAAAAAAAAATTCTTTATGATGGAAGACATAGGGAAAGATAAGATGCAGACTAAGAGAAAACACTGGTCATTTGTGGCATGTTAGTTGATATGTGCCCCGAATGTAAAATGTGACTAACCAATGCAGTAGAAAAACTGGCCATGGTATGAATGTGTTGAAGATGAAAGTTTCATGCAAAGAAGCCCTAACGGTCAATAAACAAATGAAGAAATGCATAACTTCTTTATCTGCAATCACAGAAAATAAAAGTGAAATACAATGCAAAATAACTTCATACCCTTAAAAACAGCAAAAAGCAACCACTCTTCTGTTCACTACTCATTGTCCAGAACCAGGAGTATCGGTCCCACCTAGAGACAGACGTATTTGGTGAATGGCACCAGGGGTTGTCACCGCTGCTGTCACCGGCATGCATTACAATTTGGTAACGTCCATTGAAGCTGTGTGTGACCCACTACTTGACATTTCTACTTCCAGGAATAAAGTGGAGATATTTTTGCACGTGTGCAACCAAGGAGACATGTCAGTGAAAGTTCTTAGAAGCCTTCCTTGCAATAGAGAAAAATGTCTATCAAAAGCAAAGGAGAGAAAATTGTTTTGGCATATTCATAGAATAGAATGTTTCATAGCTATTGAAATGAGTGATCTAAAGATAGATCTGAATACTTAAAAATATACAGTGAATGGAAATAAAACTAGCTGCATGATATTATATAAAATGATCTCTTGTATGAGAACTGGTGGAATACTGAAAGCAATATTACACATTGTTTAAGGCTCTCTGTTCATGGCTGAAAAGCATGAACACATGGGCAGAAAGTATGTATACTATCTTTAGAAAGATGAGTCCTCTCTGAAGAGAGAGGCATGGGTTTGATATCATAGTGGGATTACAAACGAGGCATTACCTCCTTAATGGTCATCTAAAGTGATTCAAAGCAGATAAGGCAAAATATTCAATATGGATGATGTTTTTTGTCTTTTTTTTTTTTTGAGAGAGAGAGAGAGAGAGAGAGAGAGGAAGAAAGAGAGAATGCATGCAAGCTGGGGAGGGGCAGAGGGAGAGGCAGAGTGAGAATCCCAAGCAGACTCCAACCCAGCGTGGATCCCCATTCCAGGCTCAGTCCCATGACTGTGAAATCACGACCTGAGCTGAAATCAAGAGTTGGATGCTTAACCAACGGAGCCACCCAGGCGCTCCTCACCGTTCATTTTTAAGTAAGATTTTCTGTTATCTTTTGGGATCACATAATCATGCGATCAAAGTAACATCATGAATTTTGGCCTCAAATTTTCACATTCCCTATTTTCTCAGAACACAATTTGATGAGTCATGTTACTCTGAAAGGCACTAACTGAACTAAGAAGAATGTAATTTTCTTGACCTGGTTAGAAAATGTGGCAAACTTTAGAATTTTAAGATTATTACCATATTTTATAGTTTATCCATAAAAAAGAATCCCTACACCTCTTTTGAAATGATCACTGAAGCACTAAGAAGCATAAATTAAAATCATTTCTAAAGTCAGAATACGACAATCAGATTTTTAGAAAACTGCAGTCAAAATGTGTGTGTGTGTGTGTGTTTTGTCAATCTCCCTTTTTTTTTTCTCAAAAATGTTGGTACATAATCCTTTTCATTATTATTTTTTTAAGATTATTTATTTGAGTGAGGGAGAGACACAGTGTGAGTGGGAGAGGGGCATAAAGAGAGAGAGAGAGAGAGAGAGAGAGAGAGAGAGAGAGAGAGATTCCCAAGCAGGTTCCACACTGTGAGCGCAGAGCCCGATGTGGGGCTCGAACTCACAAACCATGAGATCATGACCTGAGCTGAAATCAGGAGTCAGGCACTCAACTGGCTGAGCCAGGTACCCCTATAATCCTTTTCAAAATATATTCAAAGGCATTTAAATATAGATAAATTAGAAGACCTAAATTCAATAATCTTTATTTTGTGCTAAGTTGGCTTAATTAAAATATCTCTATTTTCAGTGTGCATGGTAGATTGTATTTGCGAGAAGTATTTTTGAAACATATTTTTGGATATGACTAATATTGAAATATTATTGTTGCTACTTTCACTTGCTGTCATGGCTAAAATTAAGTAGACTGTATATGCCAAGTGTTGATGAGGACGCAGAACAATTGGGCCTCCCATACGTTGATGTTGGAAGTAAAGAAAGGCACAACCAGTTGAAAGAGCTTGACAGTGTGTGAATAAATTTAAATTTATTCATATGTCTATTCTATGACATATCAATTTCACTACTAGATACTTACCTAAGAAAAATAAAAAATTTTGGCCACAAAAGGACATGTACTTTGATATCATATCAGCTTTATCCTATGATAGTCCAGACTGGATACAACTTAAGCACTCATGTTTAGGTAAATGGGTTAACAAATGATGTCTTATATATGCCTAGAGTAATAGCCACTCAGTAATAAAAATAAATGAACTATGAATACACACTACAGCATGCATGAACGTCAAAACATTACCATACGTAAGAGAAGCAAACAAATGAAAAAAAAAACATGCCATATATTTCCATTTATATAAACTTGTAGCACAGCAAACTAAATAATGATGGTGGAAATCAAAACTGCTCTTTCCTGGAGGAATCAGGGAATTACACCAAAAAGGTGCAGGACCAAGCTGGAGCTTACCAGTAAGCATCAGGCTGCTTCTTACCTTGCCATATGCCCTGTGTCTACTTCCCAATAAACAAAGAAGTGGGAAAAAAAAAGAATATTTCTTGTTCTGTATCGTAATTAGAATGGTGTAGACATGTGTGAATGCATTTGCCAAAATTCCGCATACTCTTACCTTAAAATTGGTTTCTATTATTACATAAAAATTGAATTCAATAAGAGTAACAAAAAAGTGAAAGCATAAAAAACATTGTCGTCCTTGATTATGTGAAGTGTCGACTCATGTTGAATTTAAAATAACTGCTACTCTTGTATTCTTGTTCATTCTGGGGCTCAGGCTAACAGGGCCTCCGGTACCAGGAAACAACAGCTTTAGGGCTGAGCACTACAGTTTAAGACCCGCGCTTTCACACTGAAGTCTCTGTTTAAGTCACATCCACTAATTTTTCATTGGCTGTTAGTCACATGGACAGACACCGTATCAATGGAGCAAGGAATTATGCTCCATTCACCATGACAGAATGCTTATTTTATGAACAGTAACCCAAAATATCGAAGAGTATATTTGGGGAAGTAGGGAGAAATGAAGACATAGGTAGAAACCAAATGAAAACATCATTTAGGCTGAATAATTACGTTGAAATCAGAGTAGGTGCAGCCTGTGGCATTTTCCAAGATGGCCACTGATATCTCCAGTTCCACATACTCTTGTGGAGACCCAATGTGACGCTGAGACTCCCCACGTAAATGGTGAGGTCTGCATCACCTCCTTTCATCCGGGGCCAGCGTCGGTGACTGGTTGCCCGCACGCATACAGTGGAGGTGATGCAGTGTTATTTTCCAGCCCACGTTACACACAGCTTTTGCTTACTTCTCTGGGGCAATCACATCAGAGCCCTAAACTGCCATGCCTGCAATCTGAGCGCCTCCAGGCTACCAGGATGTAAGGAAGCCCAGAGGAGCACCTGTGGAGGGACCACATGGAGAAAATTTGGTGGCAACACGAAGTCGGAGCGATGCCTCCTTTTTTCCTTCTTGCTTCCTTCCCAGGGTTCCAGCTCCAGCCTCCTTCTGACTGCAGCCTCGTGGGAGACTCTATGCCAGGACCCCTCCTGAGTTCCTGAATTCCAGAAACCAGGAGAGATGTTAAAATGAGCATTGTTTGAAGTCACATAGGTTTGGGATTATTTGTCGTGCAACAATCGAAAACTAGAAGACTACGCTGGTGTGTAAGCACCAGAAACAGTAACTGGACCTAAGTTTAAGGAGCGCTGAAAAACCACAAGACTGTGTTGGCCAGAAGAATAGCAGGACAGATGCAGTGTTTTAAGAAGGTCAGGCAAATGGCAGTACGCAGAATCACCTGATGGCAGGAGTGCCTGGAAGCATGGGAATGATCTCAGAATGTTCTGGGCACCAAATGAACAGTCTTTGGCAAGGCTGGGATTTCGCTATTTACAGAAACATATCTCTCTTGAAAAAGAGAAATGTTTTCAAAAAGTTGGATGTGTTGACTTGGGGGAATGTGCTCATATTTTAAAAGATCTTGGCCTTTTAATGAATACCCTACTGAGTCATTTTATGAAAAATATATTTACCTCCCTGTAAATCTGTTTCATCGATGTGGGTGTTCATTAATTGGTTCAATGACCTTATCTGTTAGTCCCTTTATTATTTTTAAATCTCCCCTTATTATTTTTAAACCTCCACTACTGTGAGAAAACCGAGAGATTTCATTAGCATCCCCCCGAAATGAAATGAACGAGCTGACGTCAAACGTTTTTCTAAGAATGATTTAAAGCAGTAAGTTTCAGCGAACATTTGAGCCAATGGCACACTGACAACATAGTAGCCTGTACTGTGACACCATTGGCGTGCCTGTCGCACCAAAGTGATGAGACTTTGGTAGCACATTTGTATGATGGCCGTTGCCCAATGGAAATCTCAAACTGTGAAGCGTGTGATGTGGCAGCACTTGGGGCCCACGTGTGTTTTCTTCTCTCATATCAGGGAAGGCCTCCCTCTATGACATTAGGAAAGGAAGAGACGGTTGTTTCTTGGCCGCCATCATGTGTGGCATGGCTCTTCCCAAGCACCATCTGTTCCTTTCCTGTTCTCTGCCCTCCATAAGGGATCACTCACTTGACTGCTGTTTGCCCACAAACAAAGAACAAAGAATTCTTTAATCTGGCCATTTCCTATCTTCTGGGTCAGCTGAGAGGTGTATGTGTATCCCTTCATTTCCTGTTGTTTTGTTTTGTTTTGTTTTTGAGAGAGAGAGAGAGAGAGAGAGAGAGAGAGAGAGAGTATGAGTGAGGGAAAGGGGCATAAGGAGAGAGAATCTTACACACACTCCGCACACACAAAGCGGAGCTCCAGGCAGGGCTCGATTCCACGACCCTCGGATCATGACTTGGGCCAAGACTAAGAGTCGACACTCAACCAACTGAATCATCCAAGGGCCCCAAGGGGGAGACATTTTAAGCTGCACACCAAATATTCCATTACTAGCACCCAGAAAGCCATTTTTTTGTTCAGATGTTCTGGAATGCTCATGCTGGCCTGATTTCTACACCTCTCTTTGAGAAAGATTTTCTCCTTTTTCCCATCTTTATCGCCAACGCTTTACTTTTCTTTTGGGGAATTCTACCCATTGCCCATAGGTAAAGCCCCCGGATCCAACTTCCTGCTTTACATTTCTCAGTCAAGAGTATTTCATTCAGGAGTAAGGACTAGGGGACACCGGCAGGGTGATCCGTGGGGGCACTTCTCTTGACCAAGTGTTGTAGGTGGTACAGAGGAGAGCAGTTCTCTAATTCCCTTTTCCATTTATTCACCAGTATAAATTGCAGAGGCTTTGTTCTTCAGATTGTGGAATCTCCTTTCCTCCATTGCCATGTCTCAAGGTCAAATGTCAACTGCCAGAGATGATATATACTAGCTCTTGGCATTGAGCAAGAGAGACGTTCCTGACTACTCTCGGGTTGGAGATGTTCCTTCACTTTATTTTGCAAGCAGTGTGAGCTTACTGAGTGCAGTCTTTTCCTCCGTCCCTTGAATATTTTGCTCCATAATGTCTATTTAGAATTAGAACATATCTGGTGGCAAGCCACTTAACTTCTAAATGACCATTCTCTTTAGCCACAGACAACATTGAGGGAAATCTAGACATTAATTCAACAAAATATTGAAGACTCATAACCATCCCTTGTCGGGGAGAAAGGGGAAGATCGTTTTAATTTTCCAGAAACAGAAGAAATACCTGAGAAACCTCTAATTCTCTTTGCTAAGGCATGTTTTTTTCCCTATTTTATTCATTTATTCATGACGTGAGAACATAGTAGATGACTAAGTGTTTGCCATGTGAAGATTTGAGATAAGAGCATTCCTGACAAAAAAAAAAAACGCAACTGTTGCACACAAAAGAGTAACTTTAGTAGAATGTTCGAGGAAGGAAAGAAGGCCAGCATGGTTGGAATCCGGTGTTGATCCTATTTTCCAAATACTTTTATTTTAGAAAACAAAGGATGGAGGAGGTGAATATGTTTCACATGAAAATGTGTACTTTTATTCGGAAAGAGAATTGGGATTAGAAGAATGTTTTAGATCTTTCTTCTCTTGACCACCAACCATATCCAAGATGCACTGTACATTGGGGAATCCCAATTATAGGGGAGATATAGAATATTTTGTACCTTTTCAAAAATAAGGAATAAAAGAAAGTCTTTTCAACTTTTTTTTTTTAACCTGGGGAATTTGACCTGGCCTTCTGACATGTCACTGTGGTCCAGTTTTTCAGGTCCTCCTGTTTTACGTAAAATATGATTTTGTCCTTTCTGGAAAAGGAAGGAGTGTTTAATGTGTTTAATGGCTCAGGTAGAACAGCAGGAGAAGCTTACTAATAAAAGATTTTGGAAAAAGGAGTAGGAGAGAGAGGCTGGCATCATTGTTAGTGTCGGCATGTAAACAATCCCCCTGGAGGGCATCACTGCCTCCTGCCAATCATGAAGATTCTCCCAGCTGTCAATCACTAGGTTGCCTAGACCTTGCCAACTCTAGGAACTTTGCATATTCTGAGCTGGAGGCAATTTTTTTTTTCCTTCAGCAGCATGAAGCTTCACAAAAACATCATTGAAACGATTGAAATATAACGTTTGCTAGAAGATTTTACAACCAAATAAGGCATTTTCTCCTTTTTTTCTAATGGTCAAATTCTTTCCAGTATATTAGCTGCCTTTCATTTACTTTTTACTAAGGAATGGATATATGTGTGTATGAGACTCTGAGGTAAGGTGATCTTTTACTTTTTAGGAACCCAGTAGAAATAAAAATAATTGTTAGAGTTTAACTTAGGTCATGACTTTGCTTTCAGTGACTTTAGGCCATTACTTTTATACTCACACACACAATGTGAGTTTTGTTCATTGGAAATCTTATACATGTATACGTATAAGTCTTATAAATAGGGGCACCTGTGTGGCTCAGTCGGATAAGTGTCTGACTTCGGCTTAGGTCATGATCTCATGGCTCACGAGTTCGAGCCTCGCCTCAGGCTCTGTGCTGACAGCTCAGAGCCTGGAACCTGCTTTTGGATTCTGTGTCTCCCTCTCTCTTTGACGCTCCCCCCACTAGTGCTCGGTCTTTCTCTCTCTCTCTCTCTCTCTCTCAAAAATAAATAAAAATAAATAAAAATAAATAAATCTTATAAATAAAGAATTTTCAACTCTAAAAATGTATGTCACTTTAAAATGTAAGCTTTTACTCAGCTTGAATCAGTTACAAGACAAAATTTCATCGTCTTCCTTTCTTTGCAGCTTAGTAGATACAAGGTATAGTTGCTTTCTTGATTCACACATAGACTTTTGGAGAGTCGACAGTGAAATGATCAAATACAGAGGGAACTGTATGTGACAGCCAAATTCTGAGTAATTGTCCTATTTACAGAGAGATTTTAGATGTTAACTTGAGGGGCTAAAAACCTGGCAGAATTGCCAAATAAGGACATGCTGTCAGAAGTAAAATCGAATGAGATGCCTCTTGAATCCATTTGTTGATGGGCTCTTCACTTTGCTTAGCGGGGAGATCCAGGACAAATGACTTGGCATTGCGTGGAGAGAAAAATTCCACCCTCTTTCTTGTTCAGCTCTTAATATACAGGGATTGTGACTCTTTCTTCTTACCGTATTCTCATTCATTTTGACCTAAATGTGCCACCCTTAGGTGGAAGGCTTCCTCCTCTGCAACCTTGAATTCTGGCAGCTTCAGAGGCTCTCTGGCTCTCAGCTCGGCTGCTGCTACTTAAGCCAAAGCAGTGTGGATATTGGATTCCATATTTTCATCTATATTTATGAGATTTTAAAATGTATTACCTCTATAATCTATAAAATGTCCACAATTATTGGACTTTTAACCACTATTTTATCTACAGATAAATTAGATGACATAAAGAGGCCAAAAACCTAGTATTTACAAAAAATAACAACCAATATGAAAACCACAGTCAGGGATGGACTCCTATAATCCACAGATATCTCCCTGGAAAGTCAAGTTGTTCAAACAAAACCAAAACCAAAATTTTTATCTATATATCTATCCATCCATCTATCTACCTATCATCTACGTATCTTACCTCTCTGTTCCAACTTTAAATCTGCCTAGTGGCCTTGGTTTTTAAGGCAGAATTTTGGTCTCATAGCAATGTGAATCAACACATTCTTAGAACTTTACTCTTGACAGATGTAAGGCAGTTAAGAAACAAAACATTTTTTTTTAAACAGGTAATTTGCTTGACATAGTCCTGATACAATGTCATGTGTAATTGGAAACTCAATAAATTAGCTTTGATTTCATTCAATCCTGCTAGACAGAATACTTCTTATCTTTATCATTTCAGGTTCTGAGGTTAAGCTTAGGCAGATGCCTATTCCTCATTATTATGAAGATGTTGAACTAAGTATAGTATAATCATTTTGGGGAAGATAATTCCCCATGGGTTTTTCATCATTCTGTACAGCATGTGAACTGAAGCACTGACAATCTTTCTTCCGAACTGTATTTCCAAATATATCTGCAGAGCAAACAGTCTTGGATGATAGCGATAATTTCACCTCTGGTGCACAGATAAGTTTTGTTCGTAGCCTGTTTTATCAAAGATTGGAGTTTCCTTAGCACAAGCCCCTCCGCTGTGATGCAAACACACTGCATACACAGCATCTACTTAGGCTTTTCTGTGTCACTCCCTGGGATTTGGAGAACAAGAAGCACTAGCAAGACCACTAGCGGCTCATGCTTTCCGCCGCACTGTGAGCCATCAACTCCCTTGTTTCGGTACCAAGCGTCTCATGTCTCCCATCAGGTCTATGTATCTGTGGCAGACTAACTTGTAATCGTGCAAGAAGAGAAAGGTCTCAGGCCCTTCACAATGCCCGGCACACTTGTGATGGGATAAGCAAAGCATCTGGCATTTCATTTTGCCAGGGAGAAGGAAATTTGGGGGGCTTATGCCACAATCTCTTTAGTCTTCCTCTTTGTAGTTAAACACTCAGTTCATTCATTTTTCTATTTCTTGGCTTTTAAATGGTCAAGAAAATTTAGTTTAAAGAGCAAGACGACTAAAAAAAAAAAAGGTGAGTGTGTAAAGTTCAGAAGGCTTTAAGGTAGAATCAACTCCCAAATGCACAGCTCTAGCCACAAAGCAGATAGAATGCCAAACACGGATAATTCCTAACAGAAAGGGACGTGGGTTTTTGTTCAGTAAACACCTTGCCCATATTTATTATTATTAATCCTCTTTTTAAATGCAGAGGCAAATATAAGCTATATCAATAACTTATCTTTGTATAGTCACCAGCAGTACATTTGATGTATTTTCCTACAAAGTCAAGTGATATATTTATTTTGTTTCTCCTTTTAAGTTTGGCTTAATTGGCCCTCAATAATTGATTCCCTTCATAGTGACCTCTATTCCATCCACCCTGTTTGATATGCTTAGAAGGAAACTGTTACAGTCTTAAAGATAACTTATCATTTTGACACATCAAAGAAAGCAGCTATTTAGTTTGTACATTTTATGTGTCAACATGTGACTAAAAAGTCACATCATTCTCTATTTCACATATCAAAGAAAGCCTCCAAATAGCGACACTCTATCAGTTGCATTAATATGCTTGAAAGCTGTCTGCTTTATAGCCAGTGGACTTGTTATGTGTTCCAAGTTTAGAAACCGGCATCACTGGGCAATTGGTTTTCAATGGCAATTTTTGTTCACAGTAGAAACATTTATAGAACGTATTGACGGACTCAGCTCCCCTGTAAGCAGGTCACCCAACCCGAAGAGATCTTCTCTGGTCTGTCATTCTGAGAAATAGGTAGAAATCTGAGAAATGGGCACACGGCTTGGCTAGTTCTCCTGCTCTCTACACAGACAAGGAATAGCTTGATATAGTTTCTTCTTCAGCTGCATTTAAAAGAATCTTAATGGTGCTCTCTGAAATTGAGATTGTGTTATAATTAAGGAAGAGTCATTTAAAAGTTATATTTATATTCATATCTTGAATTAGATAAAAGGAAAATCCAGTGTAAAACCCTTAAAAATTAAATTGACCACTGAATACTAGCAATGACATTCTTTATTTTTGTAGGTGTTTAAATACGCTTTGCTCTTTGGTTGGTTGAAGATTGTTTTTAGTTGTTTTAGTATCTTTGAAACCAATATATCATCCCTGGCTCTTTTGCTGTTACTATGGACAAATTTTGGTGAGGTTTTCCCTCCAATTAGGAATATCCGTTTGTTTTGTTTGCTTGGCTGATCTAACAGACTTTTCGTTCAGCAATCCAAGAACCAGGCAGCCTCCAAACTGGCAGATAGAAGATTTTTATAAATCTATGTTTCTCCTTTCTATTTGTAAACTCCTCGAGTTTGTATGGATCATTAGGATTTGATCAAAAAAAGAGGACCCACAGGATATGTCACAATAAGGAAATTATTAGGCGTATTTGCCCTTGCACAAGTGTGGGGGCTAAGCAATCTTTGTGACCTTGATGTTTATCTGACACTGGTGGCCCAAGTTCACAGGCAGTATAGTCTGGAAGGAAAAATGGGTGTAATTAGGAAACTCGTGAACAAAGTGTAACCGGAACCAGCCGAGTTGGGACGCGGAGAACAGGCTGGAACCTGCATTGATCTTTCACTGGTTCCAAGCGTCCCTGCAGAGGAAGTGCGTGCTGGCCGCAGGGCAACCGGGCTGAGCAGCCGAGGAGCTGACCCAGTAGGTCTGGCAGGAGCGGAAGGGGCTGTGGGGCCCCTGGTGCCAGGGGTGAACCAGGGGGGCTCAGCCTCCCGCAGGAACACGGCTGGGGCTTCACTTCTGCCTTTCAAATCTCACGCAAAATACAGCTTTGGGTTCACCCCTCCCCCACCCCACCCCAAGAATTGTGCAGGGAAGGGAATCCTGGAAAACAGTTCCAGCTTAGTTCAGCGGACACACTTCAAATCCATGACCCAGAAGCACGTAACCAAGTAGATGTCACCACAATTTAGAAACAGGCAGACTTCTGTCTTTCAACACTATTCTACAACTTATAAAATAAAATAAAATAAAACAAAATCTTGAACATTTAGCTGTTCCCACTTGTGCTAAGCACAAACAAAACCCTTACCTATGTGAAATAAGCCTTTTGATTTAGAAGCTTCCCCTATAATAATATGATTTTGCGGGTAGTGATGGTAAACTGAGTCTGGGTTTTCTCCTTAGTCAGAAGTGGGGAATGACATTAGTCCGTTTCAGTTAAGTGCTGTTCCACCACTGACTGGCTGTGTCTATGACCCCGATCAAGTTTCTTCCTCTGTGAGCCTTCCTTTCGTCAGTTATAGACGAGCGCAGAAAAGTCCACTGGTCAGATGTGTACTGTTCTGGAAAGATTTTTCCAAAATCCCTAATCAATAAAATGGTTCCTAGAGAACTGTCTTTTTGAAAGAATATTTTAGAATTCTCAACTAAGACCTCTCAATGATTGGCATTAATGTTTGTCATTCACTGAAAAGTGATAAGCGTTGTTTGCTCTGCTGGGTTATCTCTAGCTAGCATATCCAATAACCAGGTTTCACTGATATCTTCTATGACATTGGAATGTGGTCATGAAATCGTTTAGTGACCTAATTAATCTTAAAGGGAAATTTTGTTAGTTGGGTCTGAGCCTCTGCTGGTGAGGTTTGTACCTTTCCTCTCAGCATTCAGTGATTTCATTACCATGTATAAAGATGTATGCATAAATATTTTATATAGTTTTATCCCTTGGTTCTGTTACCGCAATGTTCAATATTTATTATCTATTTAGTTTATTGTGTTTTTATATTAATGTGCTTGCAAATGGCTCCAGGGGTATCATGATATGAAGAAACAAAATAGGCTAATAATTCTAAGAACTCACTTATTTCAGAGTTACCTAATTAAAACCAGTTTTGGAGACAGAAAAGAAAATTAATGAGCATGACAGGATTTAATGTGTATGATCTTGGAGGGATGTTCAAGATTCCTTGGGTACTGGAGCAGGCCATTCAACTCAGACAGGGGAGAATTTTGGATGGGGTAGCCCTCAAATCTTTATGAATACCCTGGATGTTGCATATGCGCTTTGAAAAAAATACAAACCTTACAGAATCCTATAAAGTCAAAAATGAAAGAAGTAAATGTAATGTGGTTTATTGGATTGGATCTTGGAGCAGAAAAAGAATATTAATGGCAAAGCAAATTAAATCTCTCTGAAGTTTGAACTTTAGTTAATAGCAATATATCAATGTTGGTATTTTGGTTCTGAGAAATATATTGTAAAAATGTAAGACATTAATCATGGGGAAAATTGCGTGGAGGGGTAACCAGCAACACTTTGTATTACCTTTGTAACTTCTGTAAATATAATAAATATAAAATTATTCCAAAATAAAAAGGTTATTTTTTAAAAAGTGAAAGAGACTTTTTTCTTTTATTGGTATTAAGATCATACAAACATACTGGTCCTCTTACCTCCAATAGTATAGGGCGTACTTTCAAATCAACACACACAAATCTAACCTTAGTTTGAAAATTACTTGTTATCCCCAAATGTTAACTTACATAGTTTAAAGTCATTCTGTCGAGTCATCCCCACTATGTTGCTTTAACAAATAAGGCCGCAAAGGATATCTTTTTCAAACATATCCTTGCACATTTATACAAACCTTATGTATACAATGAATGTTTTAAATGTCTACAAGTAGGGATATTAACATTTTATTTATTTATTTATTTGTTTATTTATTTATAAATGTTTATTTATTTTTGAGAGCGAGAGAGAGCAAGCCTGAACAGGTGAGAGGCATAAAGAGAGGGAGGGAGACAGAATCTGAAGTAGGCTCTATGTTGTCCTGTCAGCACAGAGGTGGGGCTCAAACTCACGCACCCGCGAGATCATGATCTCAGCCGAAGTCGGATTCTTAACCAACTGAGCCACCCAGGCGCCCCAAGGATATTAACAATCAAATGCCAAATTGTTCTTTAAATGCTTGTTAGAATTTATACATCTACCGCTTATAGATAAGAATGCTTTTTTTGCTCCTACTTTTACCATACTGGATATTATTATTTAAAAAAATATTGTCATTCTATTAGAAACCAGGTGGTATTTCAGTAGTGTCGTGGTGGGTGAAAGAATGCAGCCATGCAGGGGGGATGTAGCGGAGGAGGAATGGGTAAAATGAAATCTTGGGCGAATACATGAAAACACAGAGGGAATGTTGTTCTCAAAATGCTGTGCTTTCAGGAACGCGGGAATTTAGCGTGGAGTTAAAGTTCAAAATGAGGTTGGTGGTCATGGGGTGTTTGAATCCACTTTAAGGTTGGAAGGTTGGAAAAACCATTACAGTAGCTCAGAAGAGAAGAACCTACTCAGATTTTCATTTTAGAAAGATGCCTATGAATGCAGGGCAGGAGTCTGGCTTAAATGGAGCTAAGGCTGGAAAAAGGAGAATCAGTTAAGAGGATCTTATGATATAATAGATTTTAGCACCTGGGTAACAGGAGTGCCTTTGAGAGGGGCCCAGGAAAGAGAAGCTACAAGACTCAGAGGCTGATTAGATACGCGTCAACGATATAGAGTTTATTAGGATAAGTTTGTTTTTGTTTTTGCTGTCCCTGGCAAAATTAGAGACCGCATGGGAAAAAGCAGATTTGGGAACGAGATGATGAGTTTCATTTTAGATGAATTTTCCTTTTAGCTTTTCACGTGAGATGCCTGTAGGACTCGAAATGGAACCCATGCCTGAGTAAACACAGAGGCCGATTTCAGGCTTCATCCTGGCCCAGGGACACAGATTTGAAACTTGGCAGTGCAGAGGCAGAAGGGACACGTTAGGGTGGATTCTTCTCAGTTGGGGGGGGGGGGGTTGTCCGATGCATTGTAGGATGGTTAACAACATCCCTGGTATCTCCCGACTAGCAATCAGTAGCACACCCTGGTTGTGACCACAAAAGTATCTCTAGATATTGCCTTGGGAGTGAAATAAATGTCCCCAGTTGAAAACCACTGGACCACGTGAAATGAGAAGGGAAGAGAGCCAACGGTGGATCCTGAGGGAACATTGGCCTTAAAATACGTCAGTGAAGGAGCATAAGGAGAATGCTGGGAAGGTAGAAGTTGAGCAAACACAAACGAACAAACAAAAAAAATGATGCCATTGAAAACAGAGAGTGAAATGCGGCAAGAAGAGGCTAGACATCGATGTCAAATACTGAGGAAAGGTCAAGTCAGTTAAAGATTAAAATTGTCACACATATTTGGCAATTTCAAGGTCACTGGTAAGATTAACAAGAGTAGTGCATTTATTTATTTATTTATTTATTTATTATGTATGTATTTATTTATTTATTTATTTAGGGTGGCAGGTTCAGGTGCCACCTGGGATCAGGTTTTCTTAAAACATCTGATGAACTATTAGTTTTTGAGTGATGGCCATCTCATTGCGTTTCTTAGGGTTTTCTTTTTATTTTTTTTAAAATGTTCATTTTATTTTTGAGAGAGAGAGAGAGAGAGAAAGAGAGAGACACAGAGCACAAGCCGGGGAGGGGCAGAGAAAGGGGGAGACACAGAATGTGAAGCAGGCTCCGGGCTCCGAGCTGTCAGCATGGAGCCTGACACGGGGCTCTAACCCCCGACCTGTGAGATCATGACCTGAGCTAAAGTCAGATCCCCCACCGACTGAGCCACCCAGGTGCCCCAGCTTTTCTTTGGATTTTACAGGTAGTTCTGTTACCTCTTTCCACCCGTACTATCTGGGCATTTTTCTAGGAGAAATACTGAAAACTGTCCACATTTCTCTCTCCTGGCCCCGTTTTCAGATCAAACTCCCAACAATCAAATGCCGTCCTTATTTTAAAGCAACAATTCTCAGTTTTTATTCTTATATTGTAGCTCCTTCAGGCTCAACTGTCCAGATTTTGGGTCCTGGCGCTAATTGGAACGGTAGACATTATCTTTTGCCAGAATGTTCTTTTTCATTCTTATTCTTGAACCGAATTTAGATGACTTAATGCTCTTCTAGCAGGGTGAGCTCTTTCCAATGGTATGCTGGGGCTGGCTCTCTTGTTACGTTTTCAGGAATTTTTGAGCCGGTTGCTAAACATGGCGATTACTGAAAATTAAATGGTAAACCAGTAGGCTTATATATTTTAAAACGAAACCTGGTAAATATTCACCATTTGTGACTAATTATTTTGCTATTACCTATGTTCTTGAGGTAGTTGTATTTATGTGGTGGAACTACTACATATCTACTACTAATCTGCCAATTCTGTTGATCTTTTCTCAACTTTGCATCGGGTGATATCAGGTTGGCAGCTTGAAATCCAATACGATGGAAGTATTTACATTATGAAGCATCTGACTTCGGCTCTGGTCCTGATCTCACAGTTCCTGAGTTCGAGCCCCGCGTGGGGCTCTGGGCTGACAGTTCAGAGCCTGGAGCCTGCTTCGGATTCTGAGTCTCCCTCTCTCTCTGCCCCCTGCTCCCACACTCATGCCCTGTTTCTCTGTGTCTTGAAAATAAACACTAAAAAAAAATCTTAAAAAAATATGGAGAAAATATTCTTCAAAGTCTATTCTCCAGTCATCAGGGAAGGCACTCAGGTCTCTGATAAATGAGTGAAATTCCAATACATGTTTCCTACATGTGAGTTTCATTCGTTCTCCTATGTGTAAGTGTTGTCCACACCATAAACATTCGTAGGTATGCATTCCAATTCCAGTCGAAAAGGTCACCACTCACCTTTTGGTTGCTGAGTAGGATAGCCCATTCAATGTTTCAAGGAGTTATCTACTTTGGTGGTGGGCGCGATTGAACAAAATCACCTGGAAACTAGGGAGTGTCTCCGATGACCTTTTTTTCCCCATTTCTGAATCCATCTTCGATTCCTTTTTTTCTATTTCCTTCCTTTTGCACTTTTCTAGACAAACTATCTCTACGTCCATCTCCAGCCCTCACACCCTAGACCAACTTGCTAGACTCTTATAAAATAGTGGTCCTCCCTTTTTTTTTTTAATTTTTTTTTCAACGTTTATTTATTTTTGGGACAGAGAGAGACAGAGCATGAACGGGGGAGGGGCAGAGAGAGAGAGAGACACAGAATCGGAAACAGGCTCCAGGCTCCGAGCCATCAGCCCAGAGCCCGACGCGGGGCTCGAACTCACGGACCGCGAGATCGTGACCTGGCTGAAGTCGGACGCTCAACCGACTGCGCCACCCAGGCGCCCCAGTGGTCCTCCCTTTAAAAAACACTTATCACTTATTTCAGGTTGAATTCTTATGTTCAAGTCCTAACCCTCAGTATCTCAGAATGTGACCCTAGGTACCCGGGACATACATCATTGCAGATATAGTTAAGATGAGATCACATGGGAGTAGAATGAGTCCCTAAACCGAAATGACTGGTGCCCTTATATAAAAGGAGAATTTTTACACACTTAAATGCACACACACACACACACACACATCACCATGTGAACGTGAAGGTAAAGATCAAGGTCATGTGTCCAGCAGCCAAGCAATAAGCTTTTCAGAAAATCTCAAGAGCTCAGAGAGGAACATGAAACATGCCTCTCAGCCAAAGGCGGGAACCGATCCTGCTGATACCTGGATCTCAGACTTCTAGCTTCTAAAACTGCGAGACAATAAATTTCTGTACTTTAAGCCACCCAATTCGGGGGTCTGCTTTCTATGGTAGCAAGCACACTAATGTAATTATTTACTTTTTTATTTAATTAATACCTTATTCTGCACATATGAACAAAGGTTTTCTGAGCGCAGGGGCTGTGTCTATTTCATTTACAGTTGTAAATATTTATTTATAGCTGTGCCAACCATAGTACATGGCATTTCAGAGATGCTCAGTAAAAGAGGATTAATTGTATAAAAATCCTGTTCCTTAATGAAAAGTTTATTCCCATAACGATTAGGAGAATGTTACGTGTAATTTATCTATCAAGATTGTCTGGTTGCAAATTCAAGGCGATACAGGATTTCTTTTGCAAATTTGGCCTTGAGATGAGTAAAGGAAGGAAGCCTCTTAATTGCGTGGGATGCACGTATCTGTGATGATAGGGGTCCTTTGCTTTCACATAGGCTAAATTTACTCTTTTTTTTTTTAGCCATAGCAACAGAATATGTGCAAAAGTCTGCGAGAGTAGTGTGTGGAATGTGAAGACAGCGCCATATGGGGAATTGTGTGGTATCTGGGTGACACTTTGTATTTTAATGTTTAATTTAAAAAGATCTGATTTTGACAGTAAGAGCTGGGAGTTAAAAAAAAAATAGAGCTAAGGGATATATATAGAATAAAACTATGTGCTAATAAAGAAACCTAGTTATATGATAACCCATTATTTTCTATTTTTACATATAATGCCTTCACATAAAACAAACTTCAGCTCTCGTTCACCTAATCTGCATTATTAATTCATATTGTCATTTTACAAGTGAGAAATATGTCCCATTTTTCTCTAGTTTTTGTTTAGGGTAATTGTCTTATCCTTGTGTTCTTCTTAAAGATACTCTTTGTTAGCTATTTCTAATCTTATCTAAAGATGATATTTAAATCATAGTACAATAGAGTTTTGGCCATGGAATAATTTCTATAAATTAGCGTATATGGATTAGCATAAGGAATAAGACAAATCAGAGTTCTTTCCAGAGAAGCATATGTCCTTTTAGTGTTTGGTGTCACTAACATTAGATAGATAAAATAAATTTGATTACAAAATATTTTTTAAATACATATATGTTACCATATCTTTAAACAGAATATTTGACTTATGAACGTGGTTCACACAGGTATGCATCATATTTTTGTGCCAATCAAGTGCAATTTTCACCCGTCAGCCAGGGCATCTATATAATCATGACCTCATTTGGTAAAAAATAAAGTTAGGCAATTTCTATAATATCATATTTTAATCTTTCATTAATATAAGATTTCAAGTACAGGGGAATGCATATAAGTTCAATTTTATACATTTAGAAAAAAGGGTGAAAAAGTAGGGCTAGTAAGTACACACTCAAACAGCCCCCAACACACACACCCAACTCTCATAAAATCATTGAATGAAACCATGATGCTTTCGTAAGCTAATTTTACCAAGTTGATTTAAAATGTTTGAGTTTACAAACAATCTTTTAGGGATTTCAGGCTATGGAAATTAATATAATTTTCAATTCTCTAAGAATAAAGTAAAACAAATTTAAACACTCCCAGTTTTTCTTGAACCTCATAAAAACTTACAGAAGAATGCACTCTTTCAGTATGCATGAAACAAACCGTGAAGTTTATTTTTTTTCTATTTCTAAGTGATAGATTAAGCATTTAGTAGGAGAGGGTTCTAAATGGGAAATCTCTACAGAGTAAAACTTCCACACTCTTTAGTAGTACTGGGTAATTTTTCTTCTTACATCCATTAAGAGCCAGCATGAAAAAATAAAACACTGTGGCAGAAATGTTAAAAAAAAGAAAAAAGGAAAGAAATGTTATCCTGAAATTTTAAAAGGCAGAGACTAGAAAGATGCATAATTATTGAGAAAACGTTTAATAGATTTTAAGCATGAGTTTAAGATGCAAAACTCCTAAAGAAAAGTAGCAAATGAAGTAAAATATCTCGTCCACAAGGTGAAAGCGTTCACTGTTATCTAGGGCTAGGGAATAATGGAGTCAATGAGATGGGAATGAGCGGAATTGGCCATCAAAAGAAAGACAACTCGCCAACAATATGAAATCAGATTGTTCTCTGAATTACCTTCCAATTAACCTTGTCCTATTTAAGTTGAAAACTCAGACCCGGCCGTAGGCTTCTTGGAAAGGCCTAAGTGGTGCTAAATGAAATTGAACCTTTCCAGAGTTTTTACACTGAAACTGTAAATCATATGATATCATTAGAGGAGAACCAACAGAGGGTTCCCGGAGGGGTTGTGGGAGGAGGGATAGGCTAAATGGGTCAGGGGCATTAAGGAATCTACTCCTGAAATCATTGTTGCACTATATGCTGATTTGGATGTAAATAGAAAAAGAAAAGAAAAAAAAGGAAGGAAGAAGAGGCCGTGAAAGCCACTGTGCCCAATTATAACAAATTAATGATTTTCAAAGTGTGACAAAGGATCTTTGGTGTTCCTTGGGGACTCTTGTAAGGTGTCGGTGATGGACTTGTAAGATAGATGGAGAACCACAAAAGCATTTTTTCTCTTTGCCTGCTAATTTCTTTTTCCCCCCTCCACTTGAGAACGAAGTTAGAAAGTAATCTGGAGTACGCTTTCTGGGATTTTGTTACTCGGAGACTTTGTTCGGCAGGTCATAGGTAGGAAAAAAGATATTTTGACCACTTACAGCCTTCTGACCGGCTTCTGTTTGGGCTGCCCCTAAGCCCACGGCAAGTCGAGTCAATTTGTCTACGTGTTTATCATTGATTGGGAGGAAAGGACCAATAGTCTCCAAACATCTCTCCCCAGGACTTAGAGTTTGAAATCACTTTCGGAATGGATTTGGGTGGATCCAACCAAAGTTCAGCGTCAAGGACGTGAATGGAGACCTTGAAAAAAAATCGTCGTATTGGGAAGAGAAAGGCATCCGGTGGGTTGGTTTAGGCTGGGAGACTGGGAGCAGTGAAGAGAAGCGGCAATGTTCCAGAGGAAGTCCTGCTGAGAATGATTTACACCTAGGAAAGCAGCATTAAGTGAGAATTAAAATAGCAGGTAGCCACAGTTGCGATACTACTTGGGGCTGTTCAGATTGCCCTGTGCCCTCCTGACCTAAAAAAATATTTTGGTGTCTGTTCTTTACCATAGATCAGTTCTTCTCTTGGAGATGGCTCCCAGAAGTTGTCCTGAAGCTTCATTAATTTAAACCTTCATGTATGCAGGATGCATGAAAGAACTTACTTTCTGGACCCTGGGTAGATTACTGGGAGTCCTTCTCGCTCTTTTTAAATGAGAAACCAGTCAGCCAACGGTGGCCAGGTGAACAATTGATACTTTAAGGACAAGTTGGCACCCAGCACACCTGTTAGCTACTCAGGCAGGGGACTTTTCTTTAGTGACAAACACTATTTTCTTTATTATAGGCACTAGTACAGGCACTTTATTACAAAGAAAATTACAATTTTCTTTATTACGTCTTTATTGGTGGACGATAAAAAAAAGTTCATCAGAATTTGGATAAATCAGCAGCAAGTTATTTATATAAAACAGGAAAAAATACACTAAAATTGAGAACATCAGGAATAGAACAATCAAGCTATTAGATGAACATTAATTAGGAGAATATAAGGTTTTAATCATTGGAAGTTATTCAACTTCGCAAAATATAAATAAAACATAACTCTCTCCAATCATAGATGAACATTGGGAATTTTGATGCCTTCATACTAGAATTTGATTTGTAATAGGGTACATTTCTTTCATTTACATCCTTCAAATATTTATCACTCAATTTATACCAGCAATTTGTCAATGTTCCAGAACTTACTAATATCCTGAAATGGTTCTTTGGTTTTTTTCCTTTGAGAAGAATGTAAAACTGAGTTTATTTATTTGTTTTTTTAAATTTTTTTTGATGTTTATTTATTTTTGAAAGAGAGACAGAGTGAGAGGCGGAGGGGCAGAGAGAGAAGGAGTCACAGAATCCGAAACAGGGTCCAGGCTCCAAGCTGTCAGCACAGAGCCCAACGCGGGGCTTGAACTCACGGACCGCGAGATCAGGAGTTGAGCTGAAGTCGGGCACTTAACCGACTGAGCCACCCCGGAGCCCCAGTTTTTTTATTTAAAAACTGTTACTTATAGATACTAAACAAGAAATATTGTTAGCAATCACATTTTTATCTCATGTATGCACTAATCAAAATGTGTTGTTAAGTTTACACTGGAAGAAAATGTCGACTGGAATTCGTAATAAGCCTTCCTTTTTATATGAAATTTTAAAATGTTAGATCACACTGAAAACATGTCTGTTAGGCCAGTCAGCACATCATTAGCATTAAGATGTATAAAAAATGTCATCTCATGATGGCTAGATTGATACTGGACGATCCTTTGAAAAACATTAGCAAGACTGACTCCTTTAGAGTCACTAGTAAATACAAATAGTGGCAAAGAGATTTTTTAACAGCACATAAGCACATACCTACATACATATATCCATTGTATATGTGTGATTCTAATTTATATCATTCACTTTCTTTGTAAAATACTTGCTCGGTCCATTCTGTTTCCTTTTTGAGTGCTGTACTCAGTGTGAGTAATCGATCCGGGGAATCTGATTTGCCATTACTCTAAGAAGTAGATTCAATTGGATAAACATGAGAAAAAAAAGAAATGGAAAGTGAATATTGAGATGGACAAATGAGATGTATAAAGAAAAAAAGGAGGGTCATTATTCAGAAAGCAAACATCACAGTATTTCATTAGTTTGAAAGCTTTGGCTCTTAAAAGTCTTCGGTCAAATCTGTTTAGTTCGAAAATAACCTCTTTGGCTCAGCTTCTATCAGATATGCCTCTACCTAGAGCAATATTTCTAAATAATGACCTTTCGTTTCAATTCATCCATTTGGAATTTTAGTTGGTTGTGAAGAACTTCAGTGCCTGTTGTAATATTTCCCCCCTGAGGCAGCTGCTTTTTTTCTTTTCTCTTCTCTTTTCTTTCCTTTCCTTTCCTTTCCTTTCCTTTCCTTTCCTTCCCTTTCTTTCTTTCTTTCTTTACTTCTTTCTTTCTTTCTTTCTTTCTTTCTTTCTTCACCAAAGAACTCTTACCAAATAATCTGAGATTGACTTATCATTATCAGTTTTGATAGTTATTCCCAGGTTTGTTCCTTTTAGGAATATTTGGATTTTGCAGAAATCAAACTTACATACCAGTAATAAATTGTTGATGCTAATCTAGTGCATTTTCTCTCTCCCCACCCCCCTTTTTTTTGAGCAGTGCTCTCAGCATTACAGGTGGAATGATTGTATGCATTTTGAATTGTCTATGAAGAAGTGGTGGCGAAAACTCTAGATATGTTTTATTTCCACTCTTTGGCTCCTCTTGTATGTGACCATGCAGATGGCCGAGAAAGGTTGGAAAAGAGTTAACTGCCCTCTACTCCAGGTAAAGACCTTAGCCTGAGAAGGTAGCTTCTACAGCAACAAATTGGATGGACTCAGACACAAATTGGGACATAGTATATGCTCAGTACATATTTCTCAAACATTGTATACATGAATGAATGAAACAAACCAAATGACATAGACCGGTGACTCTCTGGTTTCAAAATATTTCTCGACTGTTCTCCCAGCTAGTAATTGGAACCGCGGCACAGATTTTCTTTCACAATGTAACTTTGGATTCCGAAGCAAAGAGAAGAAGGATGCGCCAGGTCGTTGATGGAAGAAGGCTGGAGGCTAGGCTAGAGGCAAGTGTACTGGCTATTTGCAGCGTGGCAGAGGGGTTGAGCGTACGTGCTTACCCTCACCTTGGCAACCTGGGTTGCCTTGCTGGCGGGTCCTTTCCTACTGGTCTCTACCTTACTCTCCCTTAGAACTCACCTAAAGATCGTTGATTGTTGGGCACTTGTTTCCAACTCACGGGAACCCATGACTCACTTAGAGAGGTGTTCTTTGGAGTTCCTCAAAACTTAGAAGACAAAATGACTGATTGACATTACCATTCCTGCAATAACATCTGTATAAGATTTGTACACTGGTCTAGAAACCAAAGTATACGTTATGATACATGTTTCCATGGGAAAATGTACTCCGAGGTTCAGTTAGCTTCAAGGCATTTTTGAAGCATGAGCCACTGGTGAGCTGGGATAATGATTTAGAATCCAGATTCAAATAGAAATTAATTAGAAGAAATGGCAGCAACTCTTTCCTATAGCACAGATATAACAGTTTTACTTGTTTTTTTTTCATTAGTATAAATTTAAATTGAAAGAAACTCTATTAATTTCATTAAATCAAATTTTGTCCTCAGTTAATTGAGTAAATTAATTTCATTAATTTTTTTCTTGAAAAATGTAACTAGAACAAAGGCCTATGATTTCTGTTAGCCTTTTTTATAGCATATTTCTGTTTTTGCCTGTAATAATAGCTAAATAACAACTGATGTTTGAAAGCTAATCAACATAAGACATATTTTACATTCTCACCGAACTCCAAAACAGGTAGGGACTGTTGGAATTGAAAAATCAGAATATTCAGCCTCAAAAAAAATGTCATCTGTATGTCATTTGTAATGCTCCAGTGTTTTAATTCACTAAACGATAATTGAGGATAGTATACTGAACACTTTAGATTATGCAGATTTAAACACACACACACACACACACACACACACGAAACTCCAGTGAAATCAAATTTCAATGGTGAATTTTACTTGACAACTTTTCCTCTAGTGTGAAATACAATAATTCCTTCCTAACCCTGAAGACATGGGACTTTCCTATTGGAGAAGTCCAGCTAAGGATCTTAAGCTGTGTTAGAAAAATAGGTTGGAAGGTTATTTGAAGAACTAATTCTGTAAAGGCACATAGAAATATTTTGATTTTCACTGAAATAAAATAATATAAAGGTCACAAAATTAAGTGAATTTCAATAGTATTTTATATACTGTAAGATAATGTTAATAAGAAGCATTCTATAAATTTTAATTATCTCTTTTGGTCAAAGGAGCTTTCAGAATCTTTCTTTCCTCGAGTTTACTAATGTGTGTGTCTCTGTTTGTTTATGATAATGTTCACAGTAAGAGTTTATTTTCCCTTACATATACACATGGAACACCTCATATTTCTTGGCTCCCAATTCCCATTTCATCCAGTCGACAACCCAGACCCCCAGACACAGAATAACTTGGATGCTTGAGATGAAAACACACACACACACACACACACACACACACACACACACACTTTGGGTGGCTTTTATTTAATCTTAGCAAAGATGGGGTGTTTTTCAAACCTGTACTAATAGACAGATTCTTTCCTATGGAAATTTCATTCCAGAGCTTATGCCATCAGGCCTTGTTACATATTATCGGACTTCCTCTCTTTTTAACAAAGAATGTAATTCTAAGACCAAAGTTCGCTTTTCTACCCTTACCTGTTCAGCAGTCACACAGTGGGTAAGTAACAGTCACTGCTGAAGCAGGTAGGCGGGCCTGCCACGCTACTTGTAAGGAGACGGTAAACCCAAATGGATTTGGACAGTTTGTCATTCACGGCACAGAGAAGACCATGGACTTATGTGAATACTGCGCATGCATACAGGGCCTTCTTGTTATACCTGAAGAACGCTCTGCTTAAGAAAGCCCCAGTTTTAGAGGAAAGATCACTAACAAATCTGCCTATCTTTCCCTCCAGAGACATTACCGCTATCACCCAAGAAAGTCTGTAGCTTTATAATCCTAGAACGTAAGCAAATCTACCCCCAGCCCGGGAACAGCTTTGCGGGCATCCTTGAATAAGGTTGTCGGGGCCTTTTGCTCAGAAGATGTGCAGAAATGACGGATCGTTGGAGAATCATTGCCCAACACTCTCTTTCTCACCTACGGCTCCCTTGCAGAAACCTTACTCCAGCTTTGACTTTTACCTTCCTCTTTGTATTTGTGTCTTACAAAACAGAATTTTGTCACTTCCCCAATGATCCCCCGAGGCAGAGATTCCCATCTGCCTTGCTAGGTAGGAACCACCATACATGCTGGCATTTGAGGTGAAGGAATTTTGCAAAGAAGCAGGAAATAAAGTCTTTTTTTTTTTTCTTCTTGATCGAAACACTTGACTCTGATTACTTTTTCATGTTGGGGAAGTGTTAGTGAGGCATTTGACTTTACAGAAATAGAGATAGATTTGGAAGTATGCTCACAGCTTTGGAAAATACTGCTATGATGACTTTAAAGAATCCATGCACCCTTAAAGGAGGAATGAGGGGAAATACATATTGTTCGGGTCCAATGAACAAATACTGAATTACACAAGTGTGGGCTATCAAAAGTATGATGCTGAGGTGCAAGGTCATACCGTCCTATCTCTTGCAGCACCGGAAATCAAGCTCAGGTTCAGGTTCATGCACTGTTGAGGATGCTTCCATGATTACTTCTCTCCCCCTATGGGCGGAAGTCTGTGCACGATTAATAGCCACGCCCCATGTCTTATACCGAAGCAACATCGTAGGGATGCAAGCTGGACCTCACATATCTAACTGAGAGCACCCACATATGAGCCGGTGGAGTTGAAGGAAGTGGTTTTGATCGGTGAGTTCCCAAAAACAGCTGGCAGGACACCTGCTCACATGGGTGCTTTTGCCTTAGAGAGCCTTGAGGATTTTTACGGGGGCTTAACTTTGTTTCCCGATGAGGGTCGATATGGAAACTCAGAGGTAATCCTTTATAGAGGAGCAAAAAGTTAGGATATGTCCCTTGGATGCAAATTCGGCTGGGCCGCGGAGCAGAGGGTCTTAATATTTCTCAATGTTAGAAACACATTCTTGGGGCCCACAAGTAGATTTTCGGCTCCATTGAGGATAACGTTTGCTGTTCTGTTGAGCAGTTGGTAGCCGGTAGTGTTCGGATTCCATCAGGAGGAGGGATCATTCGTGATAACTCACCTGGTGCTTCTTTTTCTGGTAGCGACGGGTTTGGGAAGTGCTTCTGCCACAGGACTAATTCTAGGAAGACTTCCGGGGTGAGTGGGCCAGGGACTGATTGTTGTGTTGATGGTCTGGTCTCTGCAATTTTGGAGTTCTATGGCTGGCTGAATGCCAAGCCAGAATAATTGTGAAGGTTCGTCCTTCCAGCTCAGCAATAGCCTCCCCAAGCAGAAAGATACGGGTTCAGATCGATGACTTGGGAAAAACTCTTGTGTTTTGTCGTTTTCAAACATCTTTGTGTCTTAAGCTTATTTATTTATTTTGAGAGGGAAAGAGAGATGCAGTGTGTGCATGCACCTGCAAGTAGAGGGTGGACAGAGCTCAACGGGGGGGGGGGGGGGTGGGGGGGGGTGGAGAGAGGGAACCACCAGCAGGCTCCATGCTGTCAGCACAAGAATCCAGCTCATGAACCATAATAACGTGACCTGAGCCGCCACCGAGAGTCAGATGCTAAGCCGACTGAGCCGCTGGCCAGCCTCAAAATCTTCTTTTTTTACGTGAGAGCATTTTCCCTTCTTTTTTTAACCAATGATGACATTGAACAAGTTCATTAAGGAGAACAGTAACTGAGCATATGTGGTGTGGTGCATAAATGTTAAGTATGATTAAGGAGGCAGTACAATCCTCGACAAAGTCTAGATATTAAATTTCAAGGTAAAGCCCCTATTTGTATTATTACCTTTGAAATACAGTTACACTATTATGCATTCCTCAAAGAACACTAGAGTCAGGCATCGTAAAGGAATATTTTACAAATACAGAATACAAGGTCACAAACCCATGTTCTGGAGAACAATTATATTACGGATCTGGAATATGATACGTGTCAGAATCATTCAGGTTATGATAATAGGATGATACGGATGTGAGCATTTCATCATCGCTAATGCAGGGAAAGAATATTTTGTGTACGATCATTGACATGTGGTCAGCTTGACACATGAGCTTCT
This sequence comes from Prionailurus viverrinus, assembly GCF_022837055.1. Lineage (NCBI taxonomy): Eukaryota > Metazoa > Chordata > Mammalia > Carnivora > Felidae > Prionailurus > Prionailurus viverrinus. Next base: position 226,504,196 of record NC_062561.1, on the reverse strand, counting down.
CGGTGGCGTGAAAACTGTGGTTATGTGACGGGTAATCCAATCAGACTAAAATAAGCCTTGCTTAAAGCAACATTCTGTGAGGGTGCTGCTGCTTGACTGTGCTCATTCTGGACACTGTAATCTTGCTTTTTAATGGTTAGGAATGTCCCACTAATTCTCAAGCAGTGCGAGAGCACCGTGGGCTCCAACTGCTTCCATGGAATGCCAGAGACATCACACTCAGTTTAGTCGATCATCAAAGATACATACACAATTGGTATACACATTCCTGGAGTGGAGATGACTAATATGGACATATCTCTGATTCCAAAAGTAAAACAGGTAGATGCCCCATTTTCCAAATTGGGAGAAAGTCTGGAGTCTTTCCAGAGAAATCTCCTCGCTGCCTGGATTGTTGAAGTGCCACAGAGGCTTATTCAGTAGGATCCCCCGTCCCCCTTTCTATTTTAAGACGAGCTAGAGAATTCACTCGGTGCACAAGGAGGCCAGGTGCTTGCTTCTTGATGCTATTACTGCTTCCCTGACATGTTTCTCCTGCAAGCTGTTCCCACGCGGGCCCTCGTGAGGACGTAAGCTGGCACGGACCTCGCCTGCCTGGAAGGTAGAAGCCCTCATGCATGGACTTCTCAGGTCAGGCTCCTTGGTTAATGCTCACATGTTCAGGCATTTTCCCCAAAGCATGCTTTCGTAGCCAGGATGGCCTGTCCAGCCTGGGCTTCCAGCCACACCTGCTCATTTTCCCAGAACCAGCCCTGGCATGAGTTTGCGTCACCGACCCTCGCCTCCCCTCCTTCACGCTGAGGTTCCCTTTGGGGACCCTCGATGTCTTTCTCCGCTGCATGGCTGGGGCAATCTCTGTCTACCAAAGGGGCTTTGCGTTTTCAGTGACATGTTATTAAATCTTGGTCCTTGTTCCCGAGCCATAACAAAACCTTCGGCTCTTTACAAAAACCGATTTTTCCATTTATAAATCTAATTCTGTACGCCTTGAGAAAAGATACCACTCTTGACTATTTTTATCTGCTGGATTCCATTAAGAAGATTTTGAGAGACCAGTGGGGGCAAGAGAGGTACAAGGTCGTGAGGGGCCATTTCCTGTCATGCAAGAAAAGCTACAGCCACTTTAATCATTAGTTGTACAATTTTCTAAAGGGAGGAAAAGAAAAGATTCTGTTTTAAAATGACAGGAGCCCTGGAAATCTCCTCTAAGAAACTGGAAATAACTTGTCAGTATTTTTTTTTTCTTTATGCTCTAAATCCATTTTTAGTAACAGTGGAAGCAATCTGAAATGAAATACAACATTTAAAGCAAATGAAACGGAAGTGAATGCCAGCAGTAAATGGCAAGAATGAGTACAGTTCAGTGTGTTCTTCAGAAATCCCATCTCGCAGGGACAGAATGTCGAAAGTTGAGTTCTTATTCTTGTTTTGGAAATTTTGCGATCACGAGGGTACCCATGGATATTAGAATTACTTCTATTACACAATGTTCACTCTTTTCTTAATCATATGTTTGGTCTCAAATAGACCTGAGACCAAATGAAATTCTTTAATTTCTCTAGGGTATCTTTTTTCTTAGACTGAAAGTGGAAAAAAAATATTTATGAGCATTAAACATAAGGTATTTGATACTGGACCTTTCTTATATGGTAGGTGCTCAACACATAGCAGTAATGATGAAAATCATATCTAATATTAGCATAATAATGTGTTTTAATCTTTGAGGTATTTGTTATTTCTAACACTTCTGTGGTAAATGCTTCTGAACAGAGTAAAAAGAAACCATTTTTTAATGTTTATTTTGGGGGGGGGGAAGAGAAAGCAGAAGAAGGGAAGAGAGGGAGACACAGGATCGGAAGCAGGCTCCAGGCTCTGAGCTGTCAGCACAGAGCCTGACGTGGGGCTCAAACTCATGGACCACAAGATCATGACTTGAGCTGACGTCAGATGCTCAACTGACTGAGCCACCCAGGTGCCCCACTAAATAGAGTTTTAAAGTTCAAGTGTCCAAAGTTGTCAGGAATAAAGATATTTGACAATAACAGAGTTATAATCACAATGGAAATTAGGGCCATTGCTTGATAAATAAAGATTGTTTACCAAAAACACGGAGGGTGAACTGCAATGGAATCATGTGGGGAGTCAGTGTTTGCAATGAAAATAAGGCATTTATCATAGGGAAATGTTCTGGCAAACTCTGTCTGCCATAATTAGTGCCCATAATTAGTTAGAAATTTGATGTTTGGGATCTTCTTCAGTTTGTATGTTCCTTTGAGATCTCTATTGTCTGCCTTCTACACCACTCCTGTGTCTTTTTTCTGTAGCTAAATTTAAATATATATTTTTTAATTCTATCTTCTGGTCAGCTGTGTTTTTATCTGATGGAAGTCCACCGAATCTCCCCTATTGGATATTTAAAAAAATTTTTTTTAAATGTTTATTTATTTTTGAGACAGAGTGAGACAGAACATGAACGGGGGAGGGGCAGAGAGAGAGGGAGACACAGAATCGGAAGCAGGCTCCAGGCTCCGAGCCGTCAGCACAGAGCCCGACGCGGGGTTCGAACTCACAGACCATGAGATCATGACCTGAGCCGAATTCAGACCCTTAAATGACGGAGCCGCCTAGGCGCCCCTCCCCTATTGGATATTTTAACAACTTAACAAACACTCATTTGACATTTTCTGTGGAAGCAACTTTATTCAGAGTCATAGGAATACCTACATAAATAAAATTTGATCCATGCTGTCAAAGAAATTGATCTATTTCAAAAGTGATAAAAAAAACACACAACGAAACAAACAATTTTATCATAGCAATCTAATTTCACGTAGCATAATCTCTTAGATTAGGGGTAAGAAGTCAGAAAATCTTTCTTGGAGGCAAGTGAAGCTTTGCTCAATCCTTAAGAACGAAAAGTTTATGAGAAGGATAAGGGTAGGGCTGGAGTTCCTACAATAGGGAACAGCATGAACAAAATGACAGAAACAGATGTGTAGGTAATGTGTGTGGAAAACCGAAAATAATTTGTGAAGTATAGGGCTGGAAGTAGCTGGAGATAAAGCTAGAGAGATGCACAGGTGTTGCATGAGGAGGATCCTATCTTTAGGCTAAAGCGCTTGGATGTCAACTCAATGACAATAGTAAGTCCTAGAAAACAGGTTCAGTGAGGAATGGCAGGTCAGTTTCAGTCCTAAGTACATTTACAATGAGAACCAACTCATTCTGAAGACACCGAAAGTTCAGAAAGATCTTGGAAACCATAGGAGAAAAAGATGTTTAAAGTCTAGATTAAATCCCTACCATGTATGACATTTCATTCACCCAAACCCAATAGCCGCTGAGAAAAATCCAGAGGAGACACATTTCATCGAGGATTTGAGAAATACAGTACTGAGGAAAGCATGTGATCCATTTGGAACAGTGGTTGATTTATTGTTTTCTCTCAGCGAAAAATGCTGATAGGATACTTTGCCAATGAAATGGGTTCTTAGCTTGGTTTCTCACAGAGAGAAGAGCCTAAGGCAAAAGCTGCTAGTAGGGAATGCAAAACCAGGAAAGCACTAGTAAGGGTCAGAAAGAGGGAGAACAGATACCAAGGTATGAAAGCAGACTGGGCCACTGTTTGGGTATCAGGTGAAACTGACAACTGGGCCTTGTGGGAATGTCTTGTGAACTACATCTCAGGACAGTCCATCAAGGAGGAGGAGGAGGAGGAGGAGGAGGGGAGAAGTTTACTCCTCAACCATTGTCTCCTTTGCACTCCTTAATTTTACATTTGAAGTCCCCAGGACTGTGTGCGAGGTGTCACATCTGAAATTCTCTGGGCAGGCTCTGAGTCACGTGTGGTGATGTTGGCATGAGGTAATACACGGTTTGGTTATACTTATATGAAGTTAGCTAAAGCCCATATAGACTCGGCCACTTCTATGGTGGCCTGGTGGAGATGGTTGTGGCCAACATCTCTGGAGACAGCAAGGTGGAGAAGAATCTGACACAGGCACCCTGTGGTCAATGGAGCTGGAGCCTCCACAAGGTGGCAGAGATGGAGAGAGGCACATTCTCTGTCAAGAGCTTGTGGATGTGATTTTCACAACAGAAAGTAGTGTGTTATATTCAGATCTCCGAGATTTGTGTCTTCTGCTGAGCTCTTTCAGCTAATTGGCTAGTTGATGGTAAGGTATCCAGGAGTGATGACGGTGGTCAGCTCATAGCGTTCTTTCTTCAGTTTTTGGATACAAATGAATAGAGACAGGCTTGAGCAAATAGGATGCAGATTACATGCCCTTTTCCCCATATCAGATAAAGCCTCAGTGTGTTCATAGATGCAGAACATTTGAAGGAAGAAAACAATTTGTTTTTTTTAGGGATGGACCCTGTCTATACTATGACAAGGATATCCAGGAAATCTTGTCCTTAGTCTTCCCCATACAACTTGTGGTCATTTGCACAGATGATGGCTAATGGTGAGTGGAAAAGATCCAGAGTTTACAGGAGTGATTGGTGTTAGTTGTGAAGTAACACTAATTTCTCAGGCCTCAAAACATCACTAGATCAATGTAGTCTCAACTGGAGTCCAAACTACAGAAAGTCAACTGGACCCTGAGCATATCCATAGTCATCTTCTCAGACACAAAATATTGGGGGCACACGTCCTTTACGTCAAGAAAAACCTCCACAATGATTGACGTTTCAATTACTCCTTTGTAAATTCTCTGGACTCTCTTCTCTCCTGTGTTATGCTCATCTAGAAACCTGTACCATATGTGTCTTCACCACTATCATGGATAAACCCAGCCTTCTGGCTTGCCTAGATCTCTATCTATGAAACATATTACCTATTGACCAAACACACACACATATCCAATCAGACCAATGCCAATGTAAATTAGCCTTAGTCTTGTATTTCTTTTTAAACTAAATTAAATTAAATTAAATTAAATTAAATTAAAATTAAATTTCAGTTAAGTTTAATTTAACTGAGATAGAGTGAGAAAATCCCAAGCAGGCTTAGTACCATCAGCACAGAGCCCAACACGGGGCTCGATCCCACATACCGTGAGTTCATGACCCTCAACCAGCTGAGCCACCAAGGCACAGCTTCAATCATGTATTTCTTTAGACAGTTTGTTTATGCACTATTCACTGCAACAACTTCAAATCTTTTCTGCTCTTCTCAAAACTCTAATGGCCAATCTCAACCTGTACCCTATGGAAGGAGAGGCTTGTGTCTTTCTTGAGTGACTAAATAAAAGTCATTAGATGGGAATTCCCTCAATTTCCCACCAAAAATATGCAAGTTAACGTTTCTCTCTTTTCCTTTCATCTTACGACACAGAAAAATCCCTCCATGTTTTATGGGGCAGTCTTTCCATGTATGTTCTGGATTCTCCTTCCCAGGAAATTTGTACTCCCAGATATTCTTCCCATGCATTCTCCACTCATGCCCCCCTACCCCCCCAAGGCTCTACTTTCATCCCTCCTAGCAAAGGAATTCTTCCCTGGACTCCAACATTTCCTAACGCTGTGTTGTATCATCTTTTCTCTCCTCTTCACATCTACAAGTACATAAAGGGGTTTTTGTAAGGGCCAAAAGATGCAAATGTTTGGAGGAAGGAATAACAAAGAGATGTGTAGACCCAACTTTTCTACTGAAAGGTAACGAGGTATGAAGAAATGAGCAGCTTTACTTGATAGCATGTCAAGGGAAGAAGAGCCTTCAGCACAAAGCCATGGCTTAGGTGGTTGGTGGTTTTTCGTCTAGGCACGGTCTTCAGATATTCTTTTTGGTGTCCATGCTGGCATCTGTGGTTGGTGCAGTGGAACTGGGCACAATGAGGGGAGAGAATATAAAATTCGAACTGTCTTACAATAGTGGTCATGTGCTTTAGAAGCCTGAAACTTCAGAGGCGTATGGCAGTTTCGGTCCAGCAGCCATGTTCTTGGGGAGTATATGGGTTAACATTCTTGGCTCACCTGAGTACAAAGCTTTTACTATGTTCAGCCCAAACTTGTCTTTATGAAGCTAACTTAGGACAGAGACAGTAAGAGACAAGAAGAGAGACAGAGTCAAGAAATATTTGAGAGGAGCTTCCAATCAATTATAAGGGACAGACAGACAAGAGTTTTCTGCCTTGGGAGACAAGATAACTAGTAATATCATTGGCTGAGACCAAAACAAAAAATAAATGCAGAACAAGAAGCAGGTCGACCAGCATTAGAGAGATCAGTTTGAGATACATTGAGTTGGAAATGCCTATTTTACATTCCCATGAAGATGTTCAATGTTATATATTTCTGGAACTCAGTAGGTAAGGTACAGATACAAGATTTAGATTCCACGGTGTGATAGTTAATCTTGGCTGGGCCAAGATATTTGGTGAAATAGAATTCTGAATGCCTCTGTAAAGGTGGGATGAGATTAACATTTAGATTGGTGGACTTAGGGATGCCTGGGTGGCTCAGTTGGTTAAACATCTGACTTTAGCTCTGGTCGTGACCTCATGGTTCGTGGGTTCGAGCCCTGCATCCAGCTCTGTGCTGACAGCTCAGAGACTGGAGCCTGCTTTGGATTCTGTGTCTCCCTCTCTCTGCCCCTGCCCAGTTTGTGCTTTCTTTCTGTCTGTCAAAAATAAATAAATGTTAAAAAAAAAAAAACTGAATAAATCGGTGGGCTTCGAATGACACAGATTATTCTCTGTAGTATTGGTGGGCCTCATCCAATCAGTAAAGGCCTGAATAGAACAACAACAAAAAAATGTACCTTCCACAAGCAAGAGGGAAATCTTGCCAATAGACTGCCTGAAGACTTGGACCTCAGCTCTTCCTGGGTCTCCAGCTTGCAGTCCTAACCCTACAGAGTTTGAACTTCACACCCACAATCATGTGAAGCAGTCCCTTAAGACAAATCTTTCTTTCCATATATATACACAAATCTGCTTGATTTTGTTTCTCTGGATAACCCTGACTGATGTACATAGTCATCAGCATGTAGAAACTTTGAAGTAAGGGTCTTTTGATGGAAGAGTTTGCCTTGACATAAAAACTGACATGTGAGAGGAGATTGAAGTGGGCTGAGAACAGAATCATGGGGCAAGAGCAATGTTTACATGGTGAATAATGTCAAAGTAGGATCTCAGGAAACCTGGGAAGGATGAATCAGGGAGACAAAGAGAGTGTCATAGAGTGAACTGGGCAATCCAAAAGAAAAGAGTTAAACATAGCACCTAGGATTTAAGTGTAGTGCATGATTTGGCAGTTAGAAAGTCCTTTCTTATCCTAGCAAGAGTAGTTTTGGGGAGCATAACTTTGTTTTGCATGTGGAAATGAATTAATCGAGAAGTGAGAACCCAGAGACTTTTCCTTGAAGATTTCACATGAAGAAGGAAGGAGAAAGGACAGTAGCTCAAGGGAAACTCTGACCCAAGAGCAAAAAGGTATTTACAGTTTGTTTTTGTTTTTGGTGTGTTTTAGGTCTAAGACACCTGCAGCAAATTTACAAGTTGAAGGATGTCTCCAAAAAGAGGAAGAATGAATGCTTGAGCAAAAAGGAAGGATGCTAGTTCCGGGAGCAGATGATATGGTTGGGATTAAAAGCACAATGTTGATCTTGTATATGAAGAAACACATTCTCCCTTCAGAAACTAGAAGAAAGCCTACAAGCATAGGCCAGATGTAAAGACATAGGCCTTGGAGGTACAATGGTAAAGGAGGTCATAGAAATGGTCCTTCAACTGAGAATTAGTTGGTAAGGGTCAGTGTGGGGGATCCATAGAAGGGCAAAGTTTTGACCACACGATGGACCTCAAGGGCGTTGTGCTAAATGCAGTAAGTCTGACGGAAAAAGGCAAATACCATGTGATCTCACTTATATGTGGAAAGTGAAAACAAACAAAAACAACCCCCACCCCAAAACAAAACAAAACAAAACAAAACAAAAAACAGGCTCATAGATACATAGAATAAATTGGAGGTTGTCAGAGATAGGGGAGTGGGGGATGAGAGAAATGGTGAAGGCAGTCAAGAGGCACAAGCTTGCAGGGTATAAAATAAGCCTTGGGATGTAATGTACAGCATGGCGACCACAGTTAATAATACCCTGTTGCATATTTGAAAGTTTCTAAGAGAACAGAACTTGAAAGTCCTCATAGCAAGACGAAAAGTTTGTAACTACAGAGGGTGACTACTATCTGGCAGGTGTTAACTAGATATACCCTGGTGATCGTCTTGCAGCATATGCAAATATGGAATCATTGCATTGTACATCTGCAGCTGAGACAATGGTACATCACCTATGCATGACTAAAAATACAAAGTAGAATAATTTCAAAATAAGTAAATAAAATAAAATTGTTTTTTAGTAGAGGAAATTGGTGAAAGACAAGGAAACACCTGATCAATTATTGTTAGGGGTCAGATCAGAGGATGAACATCTGTATTAACCACAATCTTGGGTTATTCCTTCTCCTGTAGAGGGCTGGGATCCTAAATTCAGGAGTGGAGCCAGTGCTACTCTGCATCCGTGGTTGTAACATAAGGAAATATCTGCAAGTTCGATGGGAGTTTTTGCGGGAAGAAGTGCAGGTGGTCATTCGTGGAGCCTAAGCTGAGTGGGGAATGAAGTGATGCCAGAAGAGAGCAGAAAGAAGGAATAAAAAGGAAGAACCCATTTAAAAGTCTTTCTCCCTCACTTTGAAATCCGAACTGTATTCTTGAGGCAGACATTTTCCTTTCAGTAGCTTGAAGAATTACCCCCAAATCCACTACGGGTACTTGCTAATTGACTCAGAGAATTATTCCAGGTGGCTACAACTCTCACCATCTGCTTGGAACCCTCTCTTCAGTCTGGTCTCCCGGATTCCTCTGCCATTGACATCATTACTTGGAAGCTTTCTGTCTGCCAGGCCCCAGCAGATTGATTACCTATTTGGACAGTCTTTTGTTCTCTGGACAATCGCCACACCATGTGCTCCTTCTCAAATTACCATCATGGCGAACGGGACCACAGCAAACGGTGGCCCACCTTTTTAGCAGCGCTCCCAGGACACAAATAGCACCTTCTTGAAGGGGTTTAGGGCATGTTCTTATGTTAAGCAAATTTTGGGTCCAAGTTTCTCATGAAAACTGAGACATGATTAATACACTGGCGATATTTATAACACCCAGGAACATTTAAGGATGCCAGAGGGATATAAACTTTAAGCATTTAGGATGCTCGATGACATAGTTATTGGTAATAGGAAAATGTAGCTCCTTTCAGAAGACAACTTGCTGGGGTTTAACCTCCAATATTTTACAGAGATTTTCTCCTTATTGAATCATCACTGTGCCTTCTGTAGAGTAGGAGTATGCCTGGTTAGGACCATCATCATTTGAGAAATCTATTGCTTTGCAGATAAATTTGAAAATAGGAAACATTTAAGTTTTGATAGCTGGAGTTTTGTTAAGGGGCCAGTTGCAGACCGGGTTCTGCCTATTTTTCAGAGAAAAATAATTGCTTTGTATTATTTTAGATCTTCCATCCAGTATAGAAATTCCATGGATACGTTAGAGCTTTACATTGCTATTCAATGAACACTGGGGATACCATTTGTCACTTATCACGGATGTTTGAATAAGCATTATTGTATCACGGAGGCAGTACAGCATCTGGAATTTGTTTCGTCCTCTATCAACAATTCATGCTGTCGCCTTGAGAAATTATGTCATTTTCAGCACTTTAGTTTCTATATCTGTGAATTTTGTCTATTGCTCTCATTCTTAAAGAGAATGTAGTTATTTACACTAAGATGTAGCCTAAAGTTACATAACGGACTTCCTTTTACTTTCAAAATAAGGTTAAACAGACATAAAACTTACATAGCGATTTTCCTGGAGCTTTTCTTCAATGATGTTTAGGCAAGGGGAACTTTGAACAGAATGGCTACATACATGCCAACATTTCTATTTGAAAGTGTTTTCTGGCCTTTGTTTTACATCTAAAAAGGATTACAATTCTGTATGTTACAGCCATGTAGTAACAGCAAAGGGCGAAAAACTCCAGTATTATTATGATTTGTGGAGAAAATAAGGGTTGAACACACCAGAATTTTTCAAAGTGTATTCTTTCAGATGTGGACATTAACTGTGTTATAATATAAGGACCAGTTTTCATGACGTCACCATGGTTATTGCAACTTATTTTAAGACAAATTAACAACATCTGTTTCGCTTTTGTCAGTATCATTAGAGGACTGTTGGCCACAGAAAGAATCGCTCAACTGTTACAAGATAATGTCTTCAAGTAAAATGCTTGCATATTTATTTTTGGAAATATGTTTTATTATGAAATAGAATAATAAAACTTCCCTTCTAAAATTGCTTTATCCGAGATGAAAATTTTCTAATAAGCCACCATTTATTACTATGTTCATCCAGGTAGCATATGAAGCTTACTAAGGGATTCTGACATTTCTACTCTTCCTGCTAGGCTGAAAATAAACTACTTTAAATCATCGCGTAAGTTTTGTCTTTGGTTGCAAAAGAACAAATATGTCTTAGCGTTTCTCGTAATTGAAATTTTGACTGTGGAAGGCCAACTGTTCTATAAAAAATGACAGTGTACTCATTATCAAATTATTATCAAATTATTCATAATAGTTAATGAAGTTGTAATGATTTCTGGGGTTTAAAGGAAGTTTGTTGCACTCACAACAGTGATCAAGGAATCCTTTGAATCTGAAAGAAAAACTTTCCAGATGCATCATGTGATTCTAGTCTGTGATTTATTGGTTTTAAGAAGATAACACTATATATTTTTCTTTTTTTTTTAATTTTTTTAACGTTTATTTATTTTTGAGACAGAGAGAGACAGAGCATGAATGGGGGAGGGACAGAGAGAGAGGAGAGAGAGGGAGACACAGAATCCGAAACAGGCTCCAGGCTCTGAGCCATCAGCCCAGAGCCTGACGCGGGGCTCGAACTCACGGACCGTGAGATCGTGACCTGAGCTGAAGTCAGACACTTAACCGACTGAGCCACCCAGGCGCCCCTATCTATATATTTTTCTAGTTGTCTCATGAGTAGAACTAGCTAGCTAATTAGAACTAGCTAACTCGCTAACTACCTGATTTGAACTAGGTTTTCCCAAAAGAACTCTTTGATAATAGAGAACACAAAAGTAATCACACTGGTACGTGGAATGATAACTCTTCTACATCTTTCAACAAACAAATACAACAACTGACTTTACCCCCAATACCAGTAGATCTCTGCAGACAAGTGCCCATTAAAAGAAGACCAACATTGGTATCTCATTCTATGAGCTGGCTTGTCGGTCACAAGCTCCAGACCAGATCTGGTAATTAGGTGAAGGAAGCTGTTATGTTCCTTTTTGCATTTGACCCCAATATTATTTTTTTTTAAATAATTCCAATGCATGAGTCACTTATTTTTTTAGTTAGTGCATGCGGCTTCCTATTCTTGATACACAAATAGGCATCTCGTTGGTGTACTTTGTGTAGGAATAAGATATTGAAATGTTAACTTTTTTTCTCTTTAGCATTTTCTTTTCACCACCTTCAGTTGTTTACATTATAAGACAGTATGTCTCAGGGAAACTAAGATATTACAGGAAACACATAGAAGACTTTGAGTGTCAAACAACTAGGGCCTGATAGGACTTGAGATTTAGAGAAAACACTTTGAATTGAAAGTCTAGATGGAGATTTTTCAGGTTGTTGGAAAGGAAGCAGAGTGAGTCAAAGGATTAGTGAGCATATCTGAAAATCTAATAAGTGCCTTAAAAGGATCTCCACACTCTGAATAAAACTCCATGGGTTTGGATCCAATGGACAAAGATACTGGAAACTCTGTGGGTCCAGATCCAATGGACAAAGATACTAGAAATACCAGGAGATCAGTTTGTGGGAGCTGTGTGTATAAAGACCTAAGTCAGGATCCCTGAGGACAACCCATTAGACAGATACGTTTCAGAGTAGAAACAGCTGCAAGGGATTCCTGAATATTCTTGAAGAGTTTTTCATAGCCCAATGTGAACTGTGAGCAGGGAGATAAACCCCTATGTGCCAGAGAGGAAAAACAGGAAGAGGGAGGGAGTCATTCTCAATCTAGACACTTTAAGAAAGAAATGAGCAACAAAGGGTGACCTCTGTGGGCATATAAACTGGAAGGGACTGTGTGTCAGCAGGTACCATCATGGATAGGTGTGGCTATGAGGCAAGGTGTCATTCCCCCACCTCAAAACAAAAACACAAGCAAAACTTGCCAATATATAAGGAATTTTAAACAAAACCCGGGAAATGTTACAAAGACACAAATTGACCAAGATTATTATTTTGGTCCGGAGTTGGACCAGGAATATTTGGCGGAGTTTGGTGAAGAATATTATTATTATTCCACTCAGGAGTTTGAAATGGAAATTAGGGTGAGTTGTAGAGAAAAGGTTAACACTTCTGTGTTGTATTCAGTACAATAATCATGCTCCCTTCATATTTCTAAAATTGATTAAAAACAGATAGGACTCAGAATAGCTAAAACTATCTTGAAAAATAGGAACAAATTTGGAGGACTCATGCTTCCAGATTTCAAAACTAAGCATAAAGCTAAATAATAAAGACAGTGTGATATTGGCAAAAGAATAGACATATTAATCAATACAACACAATTTTGAGTCCAGGAGAAAATAAACTTACATTTTTGGTCAATTGACTTTCAGCAAGTATTCCAAGACAATTCAATGAGGCAAGGATAGAAAGAATGTGGCTGAGATAACTGGAAAATCCACATGCAAAAGAATAAAGTTGGACTCTTTCCTCACATGTTATATACAAGTTAACTCAAAATTGATCACAGATCTAAGAGCTAAAATTATAAAACTCCCTTAGAAGAAAACACTAAGAAGAGAATGTCTTCGAAGAAATAAATCTTTGTGCCTTGGGTTAGATAAAAGTTTGTTGTTGTTGTTGGTTAAGCTATGACACCAAAAGCACAAGCAAATAGAAGAAAAAACAAATAAATTATTTGGACTTCATCAAAATTTAAAATTTTGTACTTCAAAAGATACCATCTAGAAATTGAAAAGACAAACCATGGAAGAGGAGAAAATATTTGCAAGCCATTTATTTATTAAGAAACTGTTATATACAGACTATATAAAAAATTCCTAAAACTCAACAGCAAAAAGACAAAAAAAAATGGAATAAAAAATGGGTCAAGGATTTAATATATAATATCTTTCTCCAGAGAAGATATGCAACTGGCCAGCAATCACATGAAAAATTGCTCAACATTGTCAGTCATTAGGGAAATACAAATTAAAACTACATACCACTTTCTATCCACTAGGATGGCTAACAATAAAGAAACCGAAAAATAACAAATGTTGGCAAGAACGTGGAGAAATCGAAATCCTCATACATTGCTGATTAAGTTTTAAAATGGTGCAACCACTTCAGAAAGCACTTTGGTAGTTCTCAAAATGTTAAACATAGAGTTATCATGTGACCCAGCAATGGACACATGTCCACACAAAATCTTGGACATGAATGATCATAGCGGTATTATTCATGATGACCAAAAGGAGGGAACAACTAAAATATCCATCAACTGATACAATGGGTAGACACAATATGGTGTACCCATACAATGGGATATTATTCACTGAAAGAAAGAAAGAAAGAAAGAAAGAAAGAAAGAAAGAAAGAACTGATTTATATTACAACACGGATAAACCTTGGAAAACGTTACGCTAAATATAAGGAGCTGAACACAAATGATCACACATTGCATGATTCCATTTATATGAACAGTGCAGGCAGAGCTGTATAGACAGAAAGTAGATTAGTGCTTGATGGGGTCAAGATGGAGGGAGGAGTTTTGATGTATTGCTAATGGCTACTGAATGTATTTTTATTTTTTGGCTAATGAAATATTGTCAGATTAGACAGTGGTGATTACTGAACAACTTTGAGAATATCTTGTAAAGCATGGGATTGTAGATCATAAAAATATGCATTTTAAGTTTGCAAAAGTATCTCATAAACAATAATAGACTAGGACAAGAGGAAAGAAATCCTAAATCATTGTCTACAACTGTGGGAGAATTGTTGTCAGTGATTACATAGGTAATCGGAATTCATGGATAAATTGGAATTTCCATGGTTGTATGGCAAGAAGAAACTTGAAGTGACTTAATAGAATTAAGTTTTGAATGTCCTGGAAAGATAGAGGATGATTTTCAGAAAGAAGAGAGGGTGAGTAAAATTGACAATTTCAATTTTCCAAGTGAAAATTTCTGAGAACACCTCAACAAGAAGCGTTGTGGGAAGTAATTTTTAAGTCTATATCTTGAAATAGGAATTAAAAATACTGGTGATTATCTACAACAGGGCTACCAGGTAGGAGTGGTGAATTACAGCTAAAAAAATAAAAAAAGCTCCAAGACACAATCTTTCTGAGGAGGAGTATTTAGGGAAGCCCAAAGACCAGAGTGGACACAAAAACAAGGAAACTGGAGGAATTTGAAGCCTCTGTCACCTCTAGCTATAGCAAATTACAACTCCCAGTCAGGATAAGGTAAATCCTCATGATAAAGGACTATTTATCCTAGTTCTTATTACCTAATACAGCATGCCCAGCTTGCAACAAAAATTAAAGGGCAAGCCAAAAGGCAAGGGAAAAAAAAAAAAAAAAGACAGTTCGAAGAGACAAAGCAAGTGCCAGAATCAGAGATAAGGTGCAGATGTTGGAATGATCAGACAAGGGATTTAAAATAACTGTGATTAAAATACTAAGGGCTTTAATGGAAAAAAAATAAACAATATGCAAGTATATATGGGTAACATAAGCAGAAAAGACAGGAAATACTAAGCAAGAATCAAAAGGCAATGTATGAAAAATACCATAGTAGAAATGAAGAGTGTCTTTAGGGGGATCATCAGTAGATTCAGCATACCTGAGGAAAGCATCAATGAGTTTGGAGGTAGTTCAATTTGTATTTACCAACCTGAAATACAACGAGAAAGAAGAATAAAATGACAAACAGAAAAACAAAGGAACAAAAACACAAGACAGAACATCCAAGAACTGTGGAAGAAGATAGAAGTGTGTAAAAGAAGATAGAAGTATAACATGCAATTAGAATATCAGAAAGTGAAGAAAGAAAATAGAACAGAAGAAATATTTGAAATAGTAATGGCCAAAATCTTGCCAAAATTAGTAACAGACACCAAAACATAGGCCTAGGAGGCTGAAAAAAAAAAACATCAACCATGATAAATGCCAAAGTCTAAACCAAAACCAAAACCAAAACCAAAAAAGCCCTCACATATAGGTATAGCATATCTAAACTGAAGAAAGTCAAGGAGATAGGGAGAAAAAAATCTTGAAAGGATAAGAACTTTGGAAAAGAAATAAATGGAGGTAAGACTAACGTCTATTTTTCTTATTTTTAATTGATCAAAAAGGCAACTTTTTTTGCAGCGATAATAATAATACACTGACGATAATAAAATACATTGGGTGATCAAAGCATATGGATTAGTAAAATAAATGAAAGCAAAGGGGTGGCAGGAGAAATTGACAATACTGAGTCATAAGGCACCTGTACTACAGGTGGAGTAATAAAGCGTTAATTGAAAGAGGACTTAGATTAGTTACAAATGTGTATTGAACACTCTAGGGCAACCAGTCAAAATGTGTAAAGCAGTATAATTTACATGCTAAGAGAACAGGGTGAAACTAAATCACGTGCGATGTCAGTTACAACCAGAGAAGGCAGAAAAAACAGGTGGTGATTGGATAACGTGTGAATAGAAAACAGTCATAAACATGGTAGATATTAACTCAACTCTATTGATAATCATTTAACATATGAATGGTCTACAGAATGGATATGAAAACGAAGCATACACGATTATGTTATATACTGGAAATCGACTTTGACTATAAAGACCCAGATTGATTAAAAATAAAGGGATGGGGTCCAGAAAGAAATGTTATGCTACAACTCACCAAAAGAAAGCTGGAGTAGTTGTATTATTTTCAGACAAAGCCAGTTTCAGAACAGGAAAGATGGCCAGAGATAAAGAGAGGCAAAGCATAATGGTACAGAAGTTCAATTTTCCAAGACACATAATAATCCTCAATGGGTATGAAACAAATAGCAAACTACCAAAATAATTGAAACAGAACATCTACCATCAAATGAACTAGGTAAAGACAAAATATACATGTAAAAAAAAAAAAAAAGGTATAACTTGGTCAGTAGACTTTGTGTAAATATAAAATACTTCCACATTTTATCAATCATTACATATTTACAACTGAAAAAAAAGTGTAATGTTTATTTATTTTTGAAAGAGACACAGAGCATGAGCAGGGGAGGGACGGAGAGAGGGAGACACAGAGTCTGAGGCTGGCTTCAGGCTCTGAACTGTCAGCACAGAGCCTGATGCAGGACTCAAACTCATCGACCGCAAGATCATGACTTGAGCTGAAGTCTCAACTGAGACTTCTTAACTGACTGAGCCACCCAGATGCCCTGGCATATTTACAACTTTAAATTTCTAGAGATTAGACCCACATACACCTACAAATGGAGAGCAGATTAAATGCTCAGCCTGTTTCCTTATTTAAAAATGTTTCCTTTTCAGATGAGATGAATAGTAACAATGAGCAAAAGATGGATTCGAGAAATATGGGAAGCAAGTGTTACATGAACTTAAGTAACTGGAACATGTAAACATAACTATTGTTAGACTCTGGAGAGAGAAAGGAATAAATAATGGTATAGTGATTACTATTTTATATGTACTAGTCATTTCAAAGCATGAAAATCTGACCAATTCAAAATAGAGTATCAGACATAAGTTTAGGCCAAGAATGCAAACTATTTGTTTATGTGTTTATTTAAGTTGATAAACAGATCACGCAACTCTAATAAATATCATCTCAAAGTGATTGACTCTGAACAGTAAGTAAATCCTGTTTAGAGGATAAATGGAATTATAGATAAAGGTACTCTAATTTGTATAAAGTATTTACTCAACAAATATTTATCAAAGTTCTCCATAAATTCCTGCCTTTTTATAATAGACATGATTTTGGGGGAGGTCTAATGCAAACAAACAAGCAAATTAGTAAAGAATAAATTCCTAATTAAAAGAGTCTATCAAATAGTCTTAAGCATTTCATTTTTTTTTTTTTTTGGAATTTTTTTTTTTAATATATGAAATTTATTGTCAAATTGGTTTCCATACAATACCCAGTGCTCATCCCAAAAGGTGCCCAGCAAAAATGAACTACTGGGACCTTATGAAGTTAAAAAGCTTCTGCACAGCAAAGGAAACAACCAACAAAACTAAAAGGCAACCAACGGAATGGGAAGAGATATTCGCAAATGACATATCAGACAAAGGGCTAGTATCCAAAATCTATAAAGAGCTCACCAAACTCCACACCCAAAAAACAAGTCTTAAGCATTTCAAATAACACTTTGTGGGCAAGGCCAGTAGATTAAAAACATAGTCATCTAACGCATCTTCTAGGAACGAATGACTGAATTTATCTCAGTGTTAAAAATTCATCTACTCTCTGGTTATGCCTTCCTGGACTCTGACGTCATTGTTATCGAGTGAAACAGTTGGAAAAGGGAAAAAAGCAGAAAGATAGACAGAGAAACTTTTCACCCCTTCAGTAGGTCCCTCCATAGGGCCATTTACCTAGACAAAAAAATCCCCGTGCATTCATCTTTAAAAGTATTCCTACGCTTTCAAAGAAGTAGAACACGGGGTATAAAATTGCTAGTGTGGATAATCTCTTGTTTGCCATTCCCGAGTTGTCAAGCAGAGAAGCAGGGCTCCGAATTTCTTGACCGGCTAAGCCTAGAACACTCGAGAATAGGTTTGTTTTAGGAACACGATTAACCAAGTTCTGATAACGTTGTGCCACTATCGTTGCACAATTATAGACGTTTTTCTCTATGAGAAGACATAATAGCGTTCACGAATCGCAGTCATTATATAAGACTGGCTCCCCCCCCCCGCCATTTTGTCAGGTTTTTGTTGCAAAAAATTTAAAAAGTTAAATCTTCCCTTGCGTTTAAATAAGAACGAAACCTAATAAGGGCTTCACTGACAGCCCGGCCATAGCATAATGCATAATGGCTTCTGCTTCTAAGCTCATTCGATGCAATCCCATACACCCAGTATAAGCTCAATTGAACAAAAATGGGAATGAGTTATTCAGGGCATTCGGTAGTGACATGAAATCATGTTTTATCCATTATCCTTGATTAACTTTACGCAAAGCGTTCAGGCAGAGGTCTTGAAAAGCCTCTTTTAAAAGTACAGCTAACCTTTTCAGGGGAGGAGAGGAAACATTGGGCCATCCATCAATGCGCAGGCAATTCGGTTCCAATTGGAAAGCTGCTACCACACCATCAAATAGAAGCAGTTATTAACCAGTCTCTAAACAGAATATGTTATTTCCATTACTCTCATCTCTCCTGATGAGCAGATAAATGGATAGAAAAAAAAAAAAGTTGACCAAAATAGAGCTGAAGATGATGTGTTTGCAAGAAGGCACCAAGGTGCAAATGAGATTCCTAACAGCTTCCATTGTGTCTGATCACAGTGGAACAAAACTAAGTCAAAGGACGAAAGACTGCTTATGTGTGATACTGTGGCACGGTTCATGGTCATTCTGGATCCGGGGGAAGCCAGGCACAATAGAGAAAGGAGACACAGACTCTAGCCTCCAGGAGCTTGTAACTGTGAAAACAAAGAGAGTTATCTGTAAGTGGGAGTTGTGATATGGTGACAGACGTAAACACAGGGTGCTCTGAAATGTGTGATCCGAGGGCCGGGAAGGCTTCTTGGATTGAGTCTTTAAGAATACCCGAGGACTGGACAAATGAATAAGAAGGGGAGAACGTTTTACGCAGGAGGAACAGGCGGGCAACAGAAAGCAGATCTGGAAAAGCAAGGCAGGAAGGCAAACCGTAAGCGTGCAGTTCAACACGCGTGGCGTGTAGGGTGCGCAGCAGGAAGGAAAAACGAGGTGCGCCTGCAGAGGGGGTGAAGACGGACTTTCTAGGGGTCAGAGGAAGGGATTCTGAAGCAGATTCAGACCCGATCGTTGATTTTATCGTTGATTTTAACAACCTACACACAGGCGGAGGGGAAGCAATTCAGTAGAGAGGAAATCGCACGGGGGGGGGGCGGGGGGGGGACACAAAGCTTTGCAAAGTCAGTCTTACCGTTTGAGTGTCCAGGTACAGCATGTGACGAGGTATTGAATCTACAAGTGTTAGGGAAAGGCAGTTGAAAAAATTCTTGACAAATTGTCTCTTCCACCCTAGGACTGCCCTTGTTAACTGGGGACAGTTTTACCTCCTCAAGAGGTCTTTGGCAATACTTGGAGACATTTTTGGTTGTCACGTGCTGCTCCGGTCATCGAATAGAGGTAGAGGCCGGCAATCTGCTATATGAACGTCCTAGATGACACAGCACGGCTTGCGTGCCCCACCAAACAGGATTTTTTTCGCCCCAGATATCAACAGTGCCGAAGCTGAGAACACAGCTTTAAGGAGTAGTGGATGAGGTCCTTTGCAGATTTAGGGCTCTTGAGGATAAGATGGAAACTCGGAGAGAAGCAGCTAAATTTGGAATCACCGCTGAGCAGACAAGGCAAAAGTGTTGGAGACCATCGAGGAGTGGAAAGCTGTGGGCCAAATATCTAGAGCATCTCAAGCTAATGGATAGAACTGACCTGAATCACCAAGGAACTGGTGAGAAGCATTGTTTCGTGGCGGTCAGAGGGTGGGCAGCAAATTTATTCTCTGGGAGGAAGGGCTGGGCCACGTGATAGATGAGATGGGCTGGAACCAGGCCAGCGTGTGCCTCTCTCTAACGAGTCACCTGCTGAGACCTCAATCCACTGGCCGTCCACTTTCCACCGCCTCTTATTTATTTATTTATTTATTTATTTATAACATTTATTCATCTTTTTTTTGAAAGGCAGAGAGAGACAGAGCATGAGCGGGGAAGGGGCAGAGAGAGAGGGAGACACAGAATCAGAAACAGGCTCCAGGCTCTGAGCCGTCCGCACAGAGCCCGACGCGGGGCTCGAACTCACGGACCCTGAGATCATGACCTGAGCCGAAGTCGGCCATTTAACCGACTGAGCTACCCAGGCGCCCCTCCACGGCCTCTTTTTAAAGAAAGCGACTTTTACCTCGGCTGCTGGTAACTTTCCTCTCTCTTAATTCCCGAGGCAGCCTTCGGGGCTTACTTTCCTTGACATTGGAACATCCGTCCCTGTTGACCGCTTGATTCGTGAAACAAGCTCCAGTCGTGGCGTTTGCGCTGCCCAAACTTCAGGCTTTTCTAGCCACTGTGCTTGTCTTAGGTGCTTGTCATCTCACTGACATCTTCATTTGAATGTTTCATTAGCAACTGAAAACCTATCCATCCAAAACTGAATTCCTTGGGTCGCCTGGGTGGCTCAGTCAGAAGAGCATCCAACTTGGGCCTCAGGTCATGATCTCAAGGTTCCTGAGTTCCAGCCCCACATGGGGCTCTGGGTGCAAATCCTCTGTCCCCCTCTCGCCGAGCCCCTCCCTGCTTGCCCTCTCTCCTTCAAAAATAAGTTGAAAAAAAAAAACCCACTGAATTCCTTTTCTTACTCAGAGAAATTCCTTCTTTTTGTTTTTCTTAGCCCTGAGTGAGGTCAGCGTCCAATAGAGGTGACTGTATTGGTTAAGATGATGAATGTGAGAGAAAATCCAAATTGATGTTGGTTTAAGCCTCCTAGATTTCATGCTGTCATCTACAACAGCCAGAAGTCAGCGGTGCTGGTCTTGTAGGACGGCTTCGTTAGTTTCTAGAAATCACTTTCTTCCATATTATACGTCCGACACCCTTATGCCGTTCTCCTGGTCAGCGTTGTCCCAGATAGGTGATGGAGCTTCCTCGTACCAGCCCCCAGATAGAAGAAAAAGAAAAGAAAAGAAAAGAGTGCATTTGCTCCATGCAAGGACACTTCCAGCCCACTGGCCAGAACTTAGTCCTATACCCACACCAAACTTCAAAGGAACCTGGTGATGGAGCCATTATTCTAGGCCGCCATAAGCCAGCTGAACGGATGGTCCCAGTGCCATAGAATGGAGACTCCTCTTGGTAATTCAAGAGCGAGAAATCTCAATTCTTGCTTCTTCCACTTTTTGTTGGTTCTATTTCTCAAATACAGTTATTTATTTATCTATTTATTTATTTATTTATTTACATTTTATCCCTACTCCCATACATAGCCTCTCAGTTTCCTTACAGGCAGACCTGGATCTAAAATCCATTTGCAACACTGACACGGTGTATTAAAACAAACAACGGACCTCCAGGATTGAATAGGCTTCTCTGCTTTAACAAACCATCGTTCGCTGCAGGCAAGTGTCCAATGTAGTAATATCATTCATCTTTATGTTTTCCGTGATACCCCTGCTCCTGCAAATATGGAAACTGCGTTTCTAAAACGCTCTTCCAGGACTGGTGACAAGCCTAATACCTTTTTCAAATTTCAGCATATTCCCGGAAAACTTAATTTCTCATGACCCGCTCTGGCTCCAAGCTTCTGCGTTCTGGTAGTGATTTCATTTTAAGCGTGGATGATGTTCCTGTTCTGCGGGGGGGTCTGGAACCAGACGGGAGTCAGCTGCTGTCTTTGAGTGACAGACGACAAGTCATTACCAAGGACTGGTGGTGTGTCAATAAACTGACTATTTGAAGATGCAAAACAGATTCGCATGACAGCAACACAAATAGCGTAGAGCTACCAAAAGCTGAAAGGTGGGGAATTCTTCACTCTAAAATTCCTTTTAGTCACGTCCACTGGGTGCTAATTTGTTTTCTCTTTCGTTGTTACATCGCCCTCAACACGGGTCGTTTTTTACCCTCTCTTTCTTTACTCCGTTAATCTTGGTATATTTCCAACGCGGTTTAATTTCATGTCTTTTGTGATCGTGTATCTGAACGTTCCTTTTCATAGGATGCTTTTCTCCCCCATGTTTTAAAAAAGCGGGCAGTTAAAACCTAGTTTTCATCAGTCATGACTAGCCCCCCACACGGCTGGTTTTGCCCCTTTAATTCCCTGGTTTAGTTTATTTTCTCTCCTTCATTTGCAAAACATCCAGATTCCTTTCTCTGGCATGCTGACCTCTGCTCCCTGCCCGTATCTACAATTGCACTCTGCCAGTTTGACATCATGTGCAGCTGCAATGAGAAGTTTGCCCTCCCTATTCCAAGCCAATGTCTCGCTGTCAGGTTTTATGGCCATCCCTTGTCCCCGCACTTTTTGTAGATAAGGGGACAGTGGCTTGGGAAATCACATGAGTTGCACAGTAGCATTAGGAGTAAAAATAAACACTAGCCTAATAAGACTTTATTTTTTTTATGTTTTTATTTTTTTAATTTTTTTTTTTTTTTTTTTTTGAGAGACAGAGAGGGACAGAGAGCGAGCAGAGGGGCGGGGGAAGAGGCAGAGAGACAGAGGGTGACACAGAGCGTGAAGCGGGCTCCAGGCTCTGAGCTGTCAGCACAGAGCCCGACTTGGGCTTGAACCCACGAACCGTGAGATCATGACCTGAGCTAAAGTTGGATGCTTAACCGACCATGTCACCCAGGTGCCCCATAGCAAGACTTTATTTAAAATATTGGAGAAATTGTGGAATCAGAGATCCATAGAGACACTTGGCCATCTTGATTCTTTACAATTATCATCCCTAACATATGACATTTCCTTTACTGGTATATATTCATATATAATGTTCTTTTGCCTGTTTCTCTGATGCCTGAGAATTGGTGGCTATTTGCTGTTCTGTTTTTTTTTTTTTTTCAAGATTTTAAATTCTGTTTAAGGAGCGCTTGGAATCCATATGACACCAATATTCTGGCTCTTACTCTTTGTCCCAAACTGCTTGTTTATTAATATGGGCAATGGAGAGGTTTATTATAGAACCATTACTACTGAGGCATCTAGGAACTTAGGAATTCGTACTGGTATGTTTTTTTTTTTTAACGTTTATTTATTTTTGGGACAGAGAGAGACAGAGCATGAATGGGGGAGGGTCAGAGAGAGGGGGACACAGAATCTGAAACAGGCTCCAGGCTCTGAGCTGTCAGCACAGAGCCCGACGCGGGGCTCGAACTCACGGACCGCGACATCATGACCTGAGCCGAAGTCGGCGGCTTAACCGATTGAGCCACCCAGGCGCCCCTGTACTGGTATGGTTTTAAGGAACAGATACAGCACCTAGTATGTCTCTAATTAACAGTATTATTTCTGCAATGGTTTATCTCTCTATCCCTATTAAACTCTATAAAGAATCCAAAAAAAATATTTAATTCTGCTAACAACTATGCGGTTGATGATTTCAATAAAAATAACAAATTGTTTTAGATGCTTATGCAGCTATCACATTTCTTGGCTATATGAAGTATCACATTCATTTCAATATTTTTAAAAATAGCTTCAACAATAAAACAGCATGAAGAGCATTCAGAAAGGTTTTGCCATCCATGATGTTTTTCTTCTGAAACATTTGAAATCTCCTCCCTACGAAGGATGCGAAATATATAATGAGAAAAGAATAAGCAACAATAGTTTACGAGAAACAGAAACGGAGCAGCAAAATTTGCAAAGGCAATACTTTACTTCTTTGAAACAATATATTATAAATTGTCAAAAAGAGGATTTTCCACCAACCTAGTTTCTGTAGTTATTCCTTTGTATAATCAGTCCACCTCCATCCAGCTCTTTATTCCTTCCACAGTGCTTTGAGGCTAATCACAGTTCTCTGCCAAGGATCTGGTTTTAAGGAATTGTAGTTATTTACAATAATGGGAAGAGAGTATCTGGTTTTGTTTTTGGTATTTCAAGAGAGAATTTTTTTTAAAGGCATTAAAAATAAAAGAATCCTGGATTAGCTAAAAAAGCACTAGAAATTTTAAAAAAACTATCGCCTATGTGTTTATATTTTAATATGTATTTATTTTTGAGACAGACACAGAGCATGAACAGGGGAGGGCCAGAGAGAGAGGGAAACACAGAATCTGAAACAGGCTCCAGGCTCTGAGCTGTCAGCACAGGGGCCAACAGGGGGCTTGAACCCACGAACTGTGAGATCATGACCTGAGCCAAAGCCGGACGCTTAACTGACTGAGCCATCCAGGCACCCCGTGTTTTGTTTTGCTTTTTTTAATTTAATTTTATTTTTTTATTTTATTTTTATTTTTTTTTAAATTTTTTTTCAACATTTATTTATTTTTGGGACAGAGAGAGACAGAGCATGAACGGGGGAGGGACAGAGAGAGAGGGAGACACAGAATCGGAAACAGGCTCCAGGCTCCGAGCCATCAGCCCAGAGCCTGACGCGGGGCTCGAACTCACGGACCGCGAGATCCGTGCACTCTTCTCTCTCAAAAATAAATAAACATTAAATATATATATATATATATATATGTTATGTAGAGTGTATATTATATATATGATACATATTTTTTCTAGGAGGAAGACAAGTTTTATTTTATGAGTAGCAAATTTCAGATGACTGAATTTCATAAACTCTGAGATAAAGTCTAATCCTATTTCTGAGTAGACTTTAGATTTTATCTGAAATTCAACTTACTTCACGCCAAATTTAATTTTTCTTCTTTTTTGCTTCTCTCAGTGTCTACATGATGTTTTGATTCTTAGGCTTGCCCAGTCCTTTTCTCTCTCTTTTTACCTCTTTTTTCCTACTGTGGCCATTATCATCCATACTTTAGTTCCTCTGTGGATTTCTTGCTTCCTGCACACTTCCAGTTTTTAGCCACACTTAACTATGCTGCTTCACTATTATGCCTCACCCGCCTGAAATGATCAATCACTCCTCTTCTGACCAGGTTGAGGTCAGAATTTCTTCAACTAGATTTTCAAGTCATCCATAAACTCTCAATCAAGTAACAAGGCTTACTTTCCAGCAAGGATTCTTTGCTGTAATAAAGTTTGTCTTTTAGGTGTTTGCAGACATACCTTCCGCCTATCTGGTTCCATTTCTTTTCATTATCACGTCTCTGTTTTGATGAAGTCAAACAAAAATAAATGGTACATAAACTGAAGAGGCCATTTAAAAACTAAGCACTATGAATTGGTTTTGGATAAGAAATCAATTAACTTGAGTGCTTATTTCTCTGAACTCCCAATGCAGGAGGTTTCTAAGAGAGTTTCTTTTCTCTTCTTTTCTTTTCTTTTCTCTTTTCTTTTCTTTTCTTTTCTTCTTTTCTTTCTTTTCTTTTCTTTTCTTTTCTTTTCTTTTCTTTTCTTTTCCTTTCTTTTCTCTTTCCTTTCCTCTTCTTTCCTTTGCTTCTTCCCTTTGCTTCACTTTGCTTTTTCTCCCTCCTTCCTCTTCCTCCCTCCCTTCCGTTCTTCTTTTCTTACTTATTCTAAACCTCTAATTATTTATTGTCTGGAACAATTTCTCTCTCCACCTCTTGGCTGGTGGGCTTTAGCCTCTTAATTTTCCTCCTACCTCCCACGGTGCTTCCAGAATTGAAGAAAATTTATAAGTAAAAATTATAAGTAACGATCGTAATAAATACTTGCTTGTTTTCTCACTAAATCGAGAAATAAAATCTCAATTACTTTGTACAGAAGGAAATCAGTTCCTGTGGTTAGCAACTCTGTAGTGATCCACAGGGAAATGTGATATGGAAATATAGAGAGTCACAGCATTAACAATAATTAAAATATCAATAACTACGTGGAGCTAAGTGCTGTCACTGCTCTAAGGGTTGTACATATGTTAACGCATTTAATCCTCATATCAACTTTATGAAGTAGGTACTATTATATCTTTTGCATATGAAAGGAAGCTCAAGCACAGATTTGAATTCTCTAAGAAAAGGGATGACAGATGAATTAATATTTCTTACAAAGGAAAGATGCCTGAAAAGTATTAGAAATAATGGATCGGAGAATGTGGGCATCATTTTAACAAACAGCCACAAACATGGATTCTTTGGCTTTTATTTATTTTTTATTTTTTTTTAACGTTTATTTATTTTTGGGACAGAGAGAGACAGAGCATGAACGGGGGAGGGGCAGAGAGAGAGGGAGACACAGAATCGGAAACAGGCTCCAGGCTCTGAGCCATCAGCCCAGAGCCCGACGCGGGGCTCGAACTCACGGACCGTGAGATCGTGACCTGAGCTGAAGTCGGACGCCCAACCGACTGAGCCACCCAGGTGTCCCTCTTTGGCTTTTAAAATACATTCTTAATGTTGTTTTAAGATTCATTCGTGGAACCGATGTAGGCTAGGATCTTAGCAATCCCTACCATTTATTGAGATCTTACCACAGTAGGTGTTCTCCGAGTTCTTACCACGCACAGTCTCATTTGATCTTCTAGCACCAATGAATACCCACCAATGAGGTACAGGTGCACTAATGGACACCTGGAACAGCTCAGTGACTTAATGAACAGAGGTGTTTCTCATGCTATGTATCCGAGGTGGGCTTGCTAAGGCTCTACTCCCGTGTTGTCAAACACACGGTCAGACATTGCGATAGAGGACCAGGTTCCCGTGAACCTTATGTTGCTCCTCTGATCCTTCAGTTTGAGCAAGATTCTCAGGCTATTTCCACGCTCCTTCCATTGGTCAGAAGAGGTCCTGTGGCCATGGCTGAGTTCAACAGGTTGGGAATGTGTAATTCTCCTACAAGAAAGGGGACCAAAAGGAGAGGCGTTGAAGGAAGGTGAGTGGAAACGCAGTCTACCACATTTTCTTCCTCTCCGTGAAGAAGCTAGGGCACCACCATGTGAAGTCACACCTCGGGTAAGCTCTCAGACTGGATTCAAACTCGAGTAGTCTGATTGCTGAGCAGGATGCTACGGTCGTGTTGGGCGCCTCTGTCCTGTGAAAATGTGGCTAAATGCTCAGAGATTCCTCCGGCACTGAGAAAACATAAAGAATTAGGTTTCCTCGAGGCATTTACAAAGAATGCATGTTTATCAGAATTATTCTACGTTAATAAGGAAATTCAGCAGTTTCTATTTTCTTTCTTTTTTTCCTTTATTTGTCCAGGTCCCAGTCCTAACCTCTATCTTTACACTCGATTCTCATCGGCTTCTTCATTATAACAAAATACGTGATGTTTGGAGATAGACGTGGTTAGGAAGAGAATGTCGATGTTTAATGAAATATAAGACACGATGAGGTCACGGGAAGCCAAATATGATATTTCTTAATTTTGGAAATAGACGACAATTTGGTTCTGAGCATTGCGCTTTTAGTTCCTAAGCTTATTTTACATTGTTATGCTTTCTAACTAAAGAGTTTAAGTGAATTCTGGAATTACTCATTTCTCTTTAGTTACTGTGGCATATCACAACACCATTTACTTAAGCAGTCTTGGGGATGAAATATATTATGGACATGTAACACTCAGAATGGCATTTCTGACATCTACATGGGACTCTCTAGAGAATTTATATTGCACAAACTTTTTATGGATTCTTCTTTTTCATGAAATAAATATTATATTTATTTGTACTCAGATAATTCTGTCTCCATAGCTACGTAGCTAGGTTTAAAACAGTGAATATATTCATATATAAAGATAATGTAGATAATATAGAAAAATAGTTGATAATCTTAAGCTTCTGATTTCATTTGTTAAGTATTTTGGATTCATGATGATGTCCGTGTAATATCATAAAACAGTTCCTTGGAAGTGCCAGGGATTACTTGTTTAACCATTTTCTTCTTGATTTTTTTGTTGACTGCATATGGGGGTAGGGTTGGGGATCGTCAAAAACTGAGAAAAAGATTTTGAGGATGCAAAATAGGAGGAAATGATGGCTTATTAAGAATACTATTCCCAGGATGTTAAAACCCATAAAATGCTGTAATATTTTATAGCAGTTGAGAATGTCCAAATGAAATATCTTAGTTTAACATTGGCACCTCTAGACTATATTTTCCCCCACTTATCTTTCCAAGGGCAGGGGTATGTTTTCCTATTACTCAGTACAGTGCTTGGCACTAAGTATATAGGCTATGTTGTGGATTGGATAAATATGTGACTACATCTTAAGAAAAATAACAGAATCCCTATCAAAATAGAAACTACATTTATTTATTTAGTTAGTTATAAGTTTTTTTTTTTTTTTTTTGAGAGAGAGAGAGTGTGTAAGCGGGATCAGGGTGGAGAGAGAGAGAGAGAGAGAGAATCCCAAACAGGATCTGCACTGTCAGTGCAGAGCCCGACGTGGGGCTTGATTTCACGACCTGAGCCGAGATCGAGACTCAGACACTAACTGACTAAGCCACTCAGGGGCCCCAGAAATTACATTTAAATCAAGGTGGAGCTATTTATTTGCACTGAAGTAGAAATATTTATAATTTATTGAAGATTATTTTGTGAATGGAAAAATCATATATCAATTTAAGATAAAAATTACACTGACAAAGTAATTATGTTTTAAAACACATTTTAAGAGGAATAGCCATGGAATCTGAAAACTATTTCCAGCAATTCCTTTTTTTAATATTTGACTTGCCTGGCAATGCATTGAAAGTTTTACAACTGACTCTTGGGTAATAAATGCTCACTATTTCTGGTTTCAGAAGATTAACAGCATTATAGGATTCTATTAAACTTTCCAGGCGCCGAGTTCAGATTTCTGAAGTCACAAGAACATCTATTTGGAGAACAGAGTTTTCTTTCTTATATATTTTCTTTTAAATGTAAAACAATCTCACTTGTAGGTCATGTCTCATTAATATTATTTTTGTTGGAAATAGAGTCGTCCAAGAACAAATTAAACTTATACACTCCAAGTAATTTTCCGATGTATTTACCAGATTGCTTCAAAGTATGTAGTCCATTTGGCTAGATAATCAAGCATTTTTATGATGAAAATTCAATAGGACAATAAGGTTGAATGTTTCTTTTTTAATGTTTCTTTATTTTTGAGAGAGAAAAGGGGAGGGGGGTAGGGGCAGAGACACAGAATCCCAAGCAGGGTCCACGCTGTGAGCTGTCAGCACAGAGCCCGACACGGGGCTCGAACTCACAAACTGCAAGATCATGACCCAAGCGGAAGTCGGTCGCCCAACCAACTGAGCCACCCAGGAGCTCCCAAAATATATATATTTTTTAATGTCTGTGGCTATAGTTTCCTATTGTTTCTTTCCATGCATATGAGTATGAAGTTTTATTAACTATACATTTTGAATATTATATTAAGCAATTAAACAAGATTCAGTCCTTGTTTTAGAAGTTTATAATCTGAACTCCACATGTTCAGAAGGCCTTTGTCATTCATTAAACCAATATTACAAAAACAGGGTTACTGTGAATTGCAATTTTCATAACGTTGCTTTCTTCTCTCTCATGTGATTCTCTCAACAACCCCATGTTGCAGGCAGAATATTTGTTAACTCTCCAAGTTAATAAGACAGACTTAGAGGGGTCATGTGACTACTGAAGTTCCCAAAGTTAGCGAAAACAGAATCACGACTTGCAAATTCAGTTCCGTCTTCCTTTCAGCATATCCTGTGATCACTGAAAACATGCGTGTTAGGTGTTCAGCTATTAGCTTCTTTGGTTTCTAAATAATGGGACAGCTACTTTATGGTAGTCACTCTCCTGTAACCCAACATGTGGGCAGGAAGAGGAAAAGAAAGTTGAGCCTTTGAATGTAAGGAGATTTGTGTCTAACAGGAAGAATGGCCAATAAAAAAATACCAATGCACGGTATGGTAGACGCAGTATCATGCCAATAGCAAGAATGTGAGACACTATGGGCAATGTAACAAACAACTAGAGACTGAAATACAGAATGTAGAAGAAAGTTGGAGGGACCGGAATTTGGAAGGGAGAAGAGTCAGTTCCAAGTTACTGATGCGCTTTATGTGCCGTGATGTAGAGTTGAGGTGTTTTCCAAACTCTTCCCCATAAATCTTACAAATTCTTTCCTACTGCATTGAGGGCAATATTCTTATGTGATGGGTTCTCCACTGTATTCAATTGTTCATTAGGTGTAACATTTTTTAATATCGTAAAACCGGTTTAAAGTTTGTATACATACCGTAATATGGTATAACACTTGAAAGAAACAGGAATTAGGTGGTTACACATGAAAATTTCCCAATGCTAAAGTGTATAGCTAGTGAGATCTAATAAGATGAGACGAAACGAGACTCAGATTACACGGTTACTTCCTCACCCTATCTAAGAAGCCTCTTGGTATTGGCTGAGACTGTGGAAAGCAGTTTGGATTTTCAGGATTGATTTAAACTTCTAAGATGTCAAAGAATTTTGATTTTTTTTTCCAATTGGCAATTTTATTCTGTGCTAAATAAAACTTCCTTCTGTCACTTTTCAAAGTATCAAATCCAGGAAAAACTAAATGAATGATGCTTCATGCAATTGATATAGTTATAATATTTTCTTCACGGTAAAAATATTTAAAGAATTCACAGATTCAGTCATACAAGACTAGGAATACTTGTGGGATCAAACATAACAAAATGCAGAACCCTACAGAAAGTGCGAGTCCAAATAATATATCTAGAGATTAAAAATATGCCAATGAGAAATTGCTTTAATCCTGTAGTTAACATTACATACAAGGAACTGGGAACTTTGTGGGGGAAAGGGTTCTTTGTTCATTAGATTCATTTAATTATTTTGGACTAACGTTTTTATCTATACAATGAAAGGACTGGACTCCAGGTCAATGGTTCTTAAAAAATAACAAAATGTATATATATTTATAGTGTGCTGTTTCCTTTTGAAGATGTAACACTGTAAAGTTTCTCAAGATCCACAGATGAGTGAAAACATATGATATCTGCCTTTCTCTGACTGACTTATTTCACTCAGCATAATACCTTCCAGTTCCATCCATGTTGCTACAAATGGCACGATTCCATTCTGTCTCATTGCCAAGTAGTATCTTGAGAAACTTAACAGTAAGTCCATGGGGGGGAGGGAAGGGGAAAAAAAGTTACAAACGCAGAGGGAGGGAGGCAAACCACAGGAGACTCTTAAAAACAGACAAGAAACAGGGTGGATGGTGGAGTGGGGGAGAAGGGAAAATGGGTAATGGGCACTGAGGAAGGCACTTGTTGGGATGAGTGTTGTTTGTGAGCCAATTTGACAATAAATCATATTCATAAAAAAAGGAAAATGTGTTACACTGTATCTATTAGAATTACACACACACACACACACACACACACACACACACACTTAGTGTCAATTTCCAGACCCTGGACTAGTTTGGAAATTTATAAGGGCTCTCCCATGCCTCTTCAATTTCTATAGTTTTGTAAATTAAGGCACCATAATTTTTCAGATTTTAGGTTGCATGAGGGTATCTTTAACATTACTTTAAAAGATTCTTACTTCTTGAATTAAAAAAAAAACAAACAAAAAACCATACATAGTCCCTTCAATTAGTGAACTCAAATTTTAAAGCGGAGATTTCTTGAGAATTTGGTGACTAATTCCAAATGCCTTGTAAGTTCCGACTCTATAGAATAGTGAGTCTTACTCAGTTTCAAGGAATTGATTTCTACGATGTCTCAAACACAGGAAACCCCCAAGATATTATATTTCATATTTCAGGCAATGAAACTTAAAGCAAAAATCCTTTATATTTTTAATGTAGGAACCGGAAAAAAAATCTCTTAGTTACGTACTGCATTACCATTCTATAACTAGATAATTCACATAGGAAACAACCTTAATAAAAGAAGGAATTTTTCAGCTTCTGTTCTAAGAGTATATTGAGCCATAGGAAACCAGTTTAATGCCCGAAGCTTTGCTCATTGTATATAATGAGATTTGCAGCTGTAAGACAGCTGACTAATCCTATCACTAATTCAAGGATATCGTCATTATCTAAATTGTATGTAAAGAAAATGAAATAATTTGGCTCCTAGGAATCAAATGAAAACTAACATATTAATCTAAAAAAGACACATTCAGAAAAAGCTGTAAATGGACCCACATAGTCATTAACCTAGTTTCAAATGTGTAACTTATTACATACAATAAAAAGCAAAAATGCGCATCTATGTTACCCTCATGGCTACGCACAGCAGTGGAAGGGCCATACCCCAAATCACTCCATGTCATTTTTCCTAACACAAGGTGTGTTTTAAAGTCAATGTAAATAGGTATTAAAATTCTTCTACATCAAAGCTCATTACTGAAGCTGAAAATGCCTCTGAGTACAAGTGATAATACCTATTGCGACATTAACCCAAGTACACTGCATTTTCATGACCAAACTGATTGAAAAATTTGATGTCAATTTCAAAGCATATGGATTTGAAAAGACAACTTAACGTGGCGATTTGAAGCAGCCTGTAGGACAAGACTGGCTGAGTTTGAATCCTGGCTCTAACACTGTCACTGTGACATTTGCTAGCTGAGGCAAGCCACGTACGCGCTCAGGGTCTCATCTGTTAAAGGGATGGTTGTGGCATCCAGTCCCTAAGAGTATCGTGACTAGCTAATGTCCCAACTTTAGCACCACGGCACAAAAGGTGGATTGATACAAATAAAAATGAGATTTTAAGCAGTTTCTCATTTCGTTATCAGCAAATGCCAATTGTTTGGCACAGTGATCCTCAAAGTTTTAAGTCACAAACTCCTTCAAGACAAATTAAATTAATCAATGTTTTTAACTCAAAATAAATGTATCTCATACATAGATTTCCAACCTATTTTAAAAAGGGATTTGAGGACACTAGATTAAGAAGCTGGTCGAGTTAGTAATTTTTTATTTATTTTCATTTGTTTATTTTTAAATGTCTATTTATTTGTTTTGAGAGAGAGAAAGAAAGAGAGTAAGTAAGTCGGGAAGGGGCAGAGAGGGAAAGAGAGAGAGTCTCAAGGAGGCTGCACGCTGTCAGCACAGAGCCTGAGGCAGGGCTTGAACTCACCACCTGCAAGATCATGACCTAAACCAAAACCAAGAGTCAGCTGCTTAACCGACTGTGCCACCCAGGTGCCCCTAGACTTAATAATTTTTAAACATTAGATTTGTTTTATTCTTTCTCGGATAAAAATACTGAGTGAATTTGTATGTTTAACAAAAATTCATCTTTACTTATCATCTCTATATGTAAATAATTACTTACTATATATATATATATACACATATATGTGTATATATATATATATATAGTAAGTAATTATTTACATATATGTATATATGTATATATATACACATATATGTGTATATATATATATATATATAAGATAGCATGGTAAATGCCTCATTCTGTATTCTCCATGAAATGCATTAAAATTTTAACAATTATTGTACAGTATAGGTACAGAATTTTATGCTTAGGACACCTCTGCATGCTAATTAAAAAGTCAAAGAAACCGGATGTCAACTCACTTAAAAAGGTCAGGAAAAAACCCGGATTGCGGCAGTCACCGACTGAGATGCAATAGCTCCCCTGAAGTATTTATTCAGAGCAATTGAGGTGTGAAATCTTTTTCCTTCCGAGACACAACGCCCGTTGAGTATATGACATGTTTGTTGCCGATGGCTTCACTCTTCTGTGATGGCCACTGCAGTGATTCAACTTGCTTTTATGTAATTAGTTTACGTTCTCAGCATTGAGCAAAATTCTCATTTCATGATTTCAAAAATATCAGTGCATGTCATTGAATTGATTTGTTTCCAAGGCTACATCAGCCTGAGAGAAATGGAGCTGAAGATGGTGGAATACTTCTTTCTTTACTCTGCCGGGTGTGATCCGGGGATTCACCCCTTCCAAACACCTTCCATTTATTATCGTTCTCTTTGTTGGAGGGCTCAGGGAGTTGGCCTCGAGCGGTCTCCTCTCCAGGATTCTCGGAGTTGCCTCACTATGTGATGCCCTCAGGATAAAGTACTTCTCTCTCCGATGTTGGCACCATGGCAAACTGGATGTAAACCCATTTCTTGTCTACTTGCTACTCTGGGAGCCAATGTGCTTAGAGCACTCAGCTCTATGGTCACTCTGTTGCATGGGTCTACATATACAGGGATGAGCTTTTAATTTTTTTTTTGTTTATTTATTTACTTTGAGAGAGAGCGAGGGCGAGAGAGTGAGCAGGGCAGGGGCAGAGAGAGGGGGATTGGGAGAATCTCAAGCAGGCTCCACGCCGTCAGCACAGAGCCCTGTGCGATGCAGTTAGCCGACTGAGCCACCCATGTGCCCCAAGGATGAGCTTTTAGAAAGGGGGAAAAATTGTAAAACTTGCCTATCCTTCAAGGTGGACCCAAAAAGTCAATGGTTTTATGTAAAATTTGATGAGTATTGACAAATGTCTATAGTCCCGTGCCCACGACGTCTATTAAAGGATACAGTATTTCCATCAGTCCCAAGAGTTTCCATCAGCCCCTTTACAGTCAATTTTTTCTGTGATCTGTGCCTCCTGTTGTTACTATATTTTCACCTTTTCTAGAATTGAATTTAATGGACTCGTAAAGTATGCAGTGTTTTGTGTCTGTCTTCTTTAACTTGGAAAAATTCTTTTGTGGAGGTACCTGGGTAGCTCTGCTAGTTAAGCGTCCCTACTTAGGCTCAGGCCATGATCCTACAGTCTGTGAGTTCGAGCCCAGAGTGGGGCTCTGTGCTGACAGCTCAGAGCCTGGAGCCTGCTTCAGATTCTGTGTCTCCCTTTCTCTCTGCCCCTCCCCCACTCATGCTATGTCTCTCTCTCTCTCTCTCTCTCTCTCTCTCTCTCTCTCTCAAAAATAAACATTAAAAAGATTAAAAAAGAAAAAAATTCTTTTGAGATTCATCTCTAATTTTGGTAGATTCCTTTTTCTGGCAAGGCAATATTTCCCTGTGTGAATATGCCATTATTTGCTAATCCATTCACTAGTGGATGGACATTTGGTTTGCTTCTAATTTTAATAACTATAAGTAAATTTTCTATGGACGTTCAGGCAGAAGTCTTTTTGCGGACAGGTTGCACACATTTTTCCTAAGTCAGTTCTAGGAGTGTGTTTGCTGGGTAGCAAAATCTTCAACTTTATTTTATTATTATTTTTTTATTAAAAAATAATGTTTATGTGACAGAGAAGGGGGGCGGAGAGAGAACGCTAGTGGGGAGGGGCAGAGAGAGGGAAACACAGAATCCGAAGCAGGGTCCAGGCTCTGAGCTGTCAGTACAGAGCTTGATGTGGGGGGGACAGTGAGATGATGACCTGAGCCAAAGTCAGACGCTCAACCGACTGAGCCACCCAGGCACCCCAAATCTTCAACGTTAGAAGAAACCTGTTAAATGTTTTCTTTTTTAAAAAAAATATTATATATTTTGAGAGAGCGAAAGACAGAGCAAGTTGGGGAGAGGCAGAGAGATAGGGAGAGAGACAGAATCCCATGCAGCCTCTGGACTGTCAGCACAGAGCCCCATGCAATGCGGGGCCCAAACCCACAAAGCCACGAGATCATGACCTAAACCAAAACCAAGAGTTGGATGCTTAACCGACTGAACCACTGAAGTACCCCCTAAAGTAAATCGTTTGTATTCTCACCAGCAAGGCATGGATGTTCCATTGGTTGCACATTCTTGCCAACATTTGTGATTGTCACTCTTTTTAATTTTAAGCCATTCCGGTTGATGCATACCTTATTGATGTTTTAATTTGCGTTTTCCTAACAGTGCTAGTGGTGAGCATCTTTTTATGTACATCTTGACAGTTCGTATACATTCTTTAATGAAGTGTCTGATCAAACCTGTTACCCATTTTTAACTGGGCTGGTTTTATTCTTAATTTTGCATTGTAATTTTTTTTTTTCAGTATCCTGGATACAAGTCCTTTATCAGATTACACTTTTAAATCTTTTACTGCATATTTTTTATTTTTTTTTATTTGTATGTGTGTGTGTGTGTGTGTGTGTGTGAGAGAGAGAGAGAGAGAGAGAGAGAGAGAGAGAGGGGGGGGGGGGGGGAGGGGCAGAGAGAGAGGGAGAGGGAAAATCCCAAGCAGGCTCCACACTGTCAAGGCAGAGCCCCAGAGCCCCATGCTGGGCTCGAACTCACAAACCATGAGAGCATGACCTGAGCCAAAACCAAGAGTCAGACACTTAACGGACTGAGCCATCCAGGCACCCCTATCAGATTACACTTTTAGATATATTTGCTCCTGTCTGTGGTTTGCCTTTTCTATTAATACTGATTTTCAAAGAATTAAAATTTATTATCTTTTTTATTTTATGAATAATGCTATTTGTGTCTTTACCTTTGTTTAATGTAATGAACAATTTCTTCTATTTTCATCTATGCATTTTATTGTTAGTTTTTAAATTTAGCTCTGTGATTCATTTTGAGATGAACTTGAGGTGTATTTTTAAAAACATGGCTTTTATGGACTGAATAGTGTCTCCCAAAATTCATTTGTTAAAGATCGAATTCCCAGGACTTCACAATATGATTATGTTTGTATATAGGGCCTTAAAAGAGGTAATTAAATGAAAATGAGGGCATCAGGGTGTGCCCTGACCCAATCTGAGTGGTGTCCTAATTTCTTTACTTATAAGAAGTGATGATAATGGACATCATTACTTTGTCCTGGATCTTAAGGGAAAGCCTTTTCTATTTCACAACAGTGATGTTATTGCAAGTTTGCATAGATGTTCTTTATCAGGTCAAGGAGGTTTTCTTCTATTTCTCCTTTGCTAAGAGTTTTCCTTTTTAATTATAAATGATTG
Source organism: Prionailurus viverrinus (assembly GCF_022837055.1). Lineage (NCBI taxonomy): Eukaryota > Metazoa > Chordata > Mammalia > Carnivora > Felidae > Prionailurus > Prionailurus viverrinus. The sequence continues at coordinate 226,467,423 of NC_062561.1, read as the reverse complement.
TTGATTTTTTTTCAAAGAGGTTTTTTTTTTTTGCATTTATTGGGTTGATCATGTGTGATTTTTAATTTATTTTGTAGCCATATGATCTGATTTGGAATTACACTGATTTTTTTTAATTTTTAATGCTTATTATTTATTCTTCACAGAGTTAGAGAGACAGAGCATGAGCAGGGGAGGGGCAGAGAGAGAGGGGGAGACAGAGAATTTGAAGCAGGTTCCAGGCTCTGAGCTGTCAGCACAGAGCTTGATGCGAGGCTTGAACTCATGAACCATGAGATCATGACCTGAACCGAAGTCAGACACTCAACCGACTGAGCCACCAGACACCCTTACACTGATTGATTTTTAATGTAATACCAATTTATCACTCCTGACACTAAAGCCCAATTGGTAATAATGTATTATTATGTATACATATTACCGATTATATTTCATAAGGCTTGTTTACAATTTTTTTTTACCTCTGCTTATATGGGGTATTGGTATCTGTTTTTCTTTTCTTTCAATGGCATTCTCATTTTGATGCTAGTGTCATTTTGGCTTCATAAAGTGAATTGTAAAGTATTCCCTTCTATTTTACAGAAGACTTTCTAGAAGATTGACAATGTTTATTCCTTAACTGAATGGTAGAATGCACAAGAAAGCCATCTGGATCTGGAGTTTCTGTTGGGGGAAAGTTTTCTAATTGTGAATTCAGTTCCTTTATTAGACATAGTGCTATATAGACTATCTTTTGATGAGTGAGAGTTCGTTGGTTGTGGCTTCAAGGATTTTGCCTATTTCATCCTAAGTTGCTAACGCTATTAGTGTAAATTATTTGTAGTATTTCTTTATTGTCCTTTTAATGTCTACAGGATCCATAATGATGTCCCCTCTTTTATTCTTGGTATTGCTAATTGGCATTTTGTCTCTTTTCTTAACAGATAGCTGCGATTTATCAATTTTATCGATCTTTTCAAAGGCAGATTTATGTTTTATAATTTTTTCTTTATCACTTGATGGCTTTCTAATTCACTGATATTTTGCTCTTTATTCGCCTCTGCTTACCTGGGGTTTCATCTACATTTTCCATTTTTTTCCAGTTTTTGGTATGGAATCTTAGAATTAATTTCAGAGTTTTATTTTTAATACATATGAGCACGTGGTAGCAGTAAACTTATCTGCAGTCAACATTTTGTTGCATCTCACAATTTCTGATATGTTGTATTCTCGTGTCCATAGAATTCAAAATAGTTGTTATCAGTGTCCTTTTGGATTTCTTTTTTGATTCACCAATGATCAAGAAGTAGGGTTGCCTGTTTTAGAAAACTTAAAACGCAGATATCCAGATTGAATTTCAGATTAATGATTTTTTAATATACTATGTGCCAGGCAATATTTGAGTGCTATTTACACTAAAAAAACTCATCGAAGATCTGAAATTCACATTTAACCGAGTGTCATGTATTTTATCTCACAACCTTACTGAAAAGTGTTTTGCTTAACTTGTAAATAGTTACTGATTTTCCAGTTATCTCTGTTACTGATCTCTAGTTCAATTCTGGCCTCTGTGTGTGTGTGTGTGTGTGTGTGTGTGTGTGTGTGTATGCACATGCACCTGCGCGCGTTCACCCAGAAAAATACATCTGCCATGATTTTAATCTTTTAGAATGTATTGAAATCTATGTTATGGACTCCAGTAGGGCTGTCTTGGTGAATATTGAAAAGTCTGTGTTTTTTGTTGCTGTTAAGCATTTTGTAAATGTTAATTAGGACAAATTGGTTGATAATGTATAAGTCTTCTATAACTATCTCAGAGTTTAACCAGAGAAGCAAAATCATTAGGAGATGGATGGATGGATAGATAGATAGATAGATAGACAGATGATAAATAGATAATATATAGATAGATACATAGATAGATAGATAGATAATAGATAGATAATAGATAAATTGATTTGTTCCAGAAAATTCACCTTACACAATGGAGAGACCTGGTTAAGCAGTCTCTGTAAAGCTGTTGTCTCCACGTCTGATGTTGGGATTAGAAGTTCACTGGGAAGGGCATCAGTGAGAGAAGAAGAATTTCAAGTGGGAAACGTCGAGGCAGGTACAACCCACCAACATGTAGTGGACATCCACAAGGACAGACTAGCTCTTGTTCTCTCTGATCTTAGTTTAGATTGTGTTTTGCAGAAGCGGGTCATCTTCCTCACAGACTTAAAATGCCCCTGGTCTACGAATTAGAGAGGCTGAAGGAGGGTCCAGGAAAAGGTGTAGGATTTGCAGGTGCACACGGTGCCTCATGCCAGTGAAGGAGCTAGCGGATGAGGAGTAATGGTGTGTGGGCTTCAAACCAGCCGTGGCTTCCCTTCCATTCTCCAACTATTCCCACAGCCTGCTTGGTGGCCCGTAGGAACTGGAAACATGCAAGTAAGGGGATATTGGAAAATGAGGTTCAGCTCTGGAAACTGACACATTACAAAGCCATTACCGCATCTTTACTGATTTTAGGCTGTCCTGTCAGTAACGGAGAGAGAAGGGTTAAAAATCTCCGAGTCATGGTTTATTTCTTCTTTTAGTTGAGACATTTTTGCTTTATATGTTTTGAAGCATGTTTTTTTATTAAACACATATTTTTAGGATTATTAACTCTTCTTGATGAATCAACCATCTTATCTCTATGAAATGCTTTTCTTTGTCCCTGGTAATATTCCTTGTTCTAAGGTTTACTTTATCTGATATTACTTAAGTCCTCCAAGCTTTCTCTAATTAGTGTCTGACTTTTTCTATTCTTTAACTCTACCATCCCCACACCTTTATGTATAAAATGAGGTCATATAGATAGCATATATTTTACTCTAGCTCTAAAAAGATCCCATCTGACAAACTTTGCCTATTAATTGGAGTGTTTAGTCTATATTTAACACTCCATATTACCAATGTGGTTGGATCTAATTCTATCATCTTGCTATTCGTTTCCTATGCATATAAATATTACTTTGTTCCCTTCCATTTTTCTGCCACATTTGGGATCAATTGAATGCTTTCGGAATTTCATTTTCTCCCTGCCACTAGCTTATATCTATACCTCTTTGCTTTGTTCTCTCAGTGATTGCTTTGGGCTTGCTCTATACAATCTACCTTAATAATATATGTACAACACAGTGTAATAATATTACTAAAATATACTTTCCTTGTAGACCTTTCCTCATTTTTGTTACAGCTGTCATCTATTTTATTTTGAAATGTTATAAACCCCACCATTTTTTATTATTTATTATTTTCCTTTAAATAGTCAATGTTCTTTCCAATAAGTTAAGAAACAAAAGCAAACACAAATCCCTTTTATTTATTTATTTTTTAATTTTCTATTTAAAATAGAATTTTCAAATTAAAACAGCTGACGTATCCTGTTATGTTAATTGCAGGTGTACAATATAGTGATTTAATATCTCTGTGTTATGCTAAGCTCACCACAAAACTCTTTTATATTTACCAATATACATTCTATTCCTGAATCTCTTTATTATTTTAAATAAGTTCGAATTAGCCTCTGATACAATTATCCTTCTACTGGAAGAACTATCTTTAACATTTCTTGTTTCCCAGTTCTTCTGGCCACAAATTTACTCAGCTTTCGTTTATCCGGCAAGTTTTTCATTTTCATTTATGAAACATGTTCATAAAATATATACTTCTGGCTTGAGCATATTTTTTTTTCAATGCTTTAAAGATGCTGGTCAATTGTCTTCTGGCCTGGATAATTTTGACAGGAATTTGGCTATCATTTTTATCTTTGTTCCTCTATTTATAAAGTATCTTCCCTCTGCCTCTGACGACTTTTATGATTTTTCTCTTTGCACATAATTTTAAGAAATGTTCTTTCAATATGGCTTAGTAGGATTTCCTGTTTATTTCTCTAACTTGGAGTTTCTTGAGCTGCTTGGGTCCAATTCACATCCATTGGTCCCAAAGTTTTATAAAAATTTAAGAAAATCAGCCATTATTTCTTCTCCCTCCCCCCACCTTTGTGTGTGTGCGTGTGTGTGCATATTTTCCCTCTCTCTCTCTTCTTCTTCTGGGATTTGAATTACACATATGTTAGATTGCTTATTATTTCCCACAGGCCACTTATGTCTTGCTCATTTTAATTTTTCAAATTTTCTTTTTAATTCTTTATTTTGCATGATTTCTTCAATTTTATAGCTGCCTTTTTGTTTTGTTTTTTTGTTTTTGTTTGTGTTTTTTGCTTTGTCTAGTTTCTGTTATTCCCTCTCAGAATACTTTCCATTTAGATATGTTATTTTTCACAGCTCTAGATGTGAAAAATTCATATATATCTCTCTTCATATCATATTCATGTTTCCCTTTACATTATTTACCATATTTATAGGATTTAAAATAGCTTAAGTTCCCTCTCTGATTTATCATCTCGGTTACTTCTAGTTCTGTTTCTTTTTCTTTTTCTTTTTCTTTTTTTTTTTTTTTTGGTAGCTTCTGGGTTATAATTTTCTGTGCCTGGAAATTTCTAATTGCATGCTAGGCATTGTGAATTTTATATATTTTGTTGCTGGATTCCTTTAATTATGTTTGTTTTCTTTTCCTAGCCCAGAATTAATTTGTTGGGGTGGGGTGGGTGGGAATCATTTTCAGTTTTCTGAAGCTTGCTTTCATCTTACTAGGATATGCCGACTTCACTCTAGGGATAACTTAACCTCACTACTAAAGTGATAAACTTCTCAAAACTCAGTTCGATGTCACATATGCTGCCAGGTTTCTTCCCCTGATATTTGTGTCCTTTCAAATGCCACTGGGCAGGTTTTTAAAAATTAAATGAATACTATTTTAATTATAATGTTTAAAACGAAATGCTTAAGATCTCTCCTCTTCTCTTTAGGAGACAGTTGTTTTTAGAGGTAAGCAATGCTTTTATTTCCAGGATAAGTAGTACTCAATAAATACTTAGGTATTCCTTTTCAGGTCACATCCTCCCTTGTAGTCAGACTGTAGCCATATAGCCGAGTCTGACAATGAAATGTGGGTCTTACTTCTGGTTGAAAGCCCATTAAGATTCTGTACACCTCTTCTATTTTTCATTTTCCCTTTGGCTGTTGACCATGGAAACCACATATTGAAATGCTGACCATGACCTAACTCAACAAAAGTAGCTTGGACCCAGAATCTTCACACAGAGCAAAACCAACCATCATCTCATTTTATGTACATCAGATAATATGTGCTTGAGAGTTAAACTTTTGTAGTATTAAGCTACTTAAATTTTAGGATTAATTTGCTGCTGAAGTCTATCAAATACTGCCTAATAGTTCTTAAGGTGAAAGATTTAGCTAATATTTAAGATGTGTTGATTGGAATGCACACTTGATATTGTATACCCTAAAGCACTTGCTTCGGGCATCCTACCGAGAAGAATTTTGGTGCTTTAATACAGCACTGATACTTTATGTTGTTATCACTACAATTAACCTTAAAATAGAGAGAAGAAGCTAGTGTCATATATTCTGATTGAGAAAACCAACAATTTTTTCCTGGACAGAGCCATATGCCCTGTCCCAGGGAAATACCAGTTAGTGAGAAAATTATGCCAGAGCCATGAAAAAAAAAGTCATACATGCAAAATCGCAGTCATTTGGAGGGGATGAGGAATGACTAAATAAAAGGGGATAACTGAGGATCAGGTAAAATTTCAATACAAATCAAAATGAAAAAAATAAGAAAAGAAATCTAGACAAGAAAAAGAATGCCCATGTTCTTTTTCTTTCTTCTTCTTTTTTTAAATGTTTATTTTTGAGAGAGAGAGCGGGGGACAGAATGTGATCAGGGAGGGGCAGAGAGAGAGAGGGAGACACAGAATCCGAAGCAGGCTCCAGGGTCTGAGCTGTCAACACGGAGCCCGGTGCGGGCTCGAACTCACGGACTACAAGATGATGACCTGAGCCGAAGTCAGTCACTTAACCGGCTGAGCCACTCAGGTGCCCCAACAATGCCCATTTTCTATGCTGCTAACAAATTACAATAAACTTAGTTGTTTAAAATATGCATATAATTCTCTGCCAGTGTTTGTCCTGAATCAGTAGTCCTTCAGGGGCAAGGTTGAGTATTTAGCTAAAGGTCTAATATGACTGCAATTATGAGGTTAGTTGGGGTGCATTTATATCTGTATGCTTGACTGAGGAAGAGTCTGCTTCTAAGCTCCCTCCTCTTATTGACAGAATTCATTTACTTGTATTTGTAATACAAAATTTGTAATTTGGGAGTCTTAGCTTCTGGCTGCCTGTTGATTGGAGACTTCCTAAGTAACTGGAGGTTGCCATACTTCTAGATGTGTATATGTGAATATATAGTTGGGATGGGGAATAAAGATATCTGAATCTTCATAGCCCATAGTAGGGAATCAGTAGATTGATATCAAATCTTAAGAAAAAATAGCAGTGTAAGTGTCTTAGTGAAGAATAGGACATTAACTAGATGGAGTAAAGAGCTAAAAATCATTGCCTGTGGTGCATAAGCAGGAAGATGCATGTATGAATGGCAAAGTCTGTTGTTTTTGTCATATCCTCCTTCATTTATTTTAGTTTGAGAGAGAGAGAGAGATAGAGAGAGAGACAGAGTATGTGCGCATGTGCGCACACAAGCAGGTGAGAGACAGAAGAAAGAGGGAGAGAGACAGAGAGAGAGAGACAGAGAGACAGAGAGAATCCCAAGCAGACTCCGGGTTGTCAGCACAGAGCCCGATGTGGGCCTCAGACCCATGAACTTGAGATCATGACCAGAGCTGAAATCAAGAGTTGGATGCTTACCCCGCTGAGCCACCCAGGTGCCGGTCATTTATATGATTTTTAAAACTATGTACTTGCATAGTCATGATAAAAATAAAAATTAATTTAAGAATGAGTATAGTGAGAGGTTAGTATTTCACGCCATACACGTGGGCATTACATGAATTTTGTCAAAAGTCAAGTGTCGGAAATTAGTTAGTAAACACCATAACATCTCTCTTCTTCTTCCATACCCCATAAAGCTCAAGTTTGCTGAGGAGACAAGAGAACCCACATTGAAGATGCGATAGTTTGGAGGAAATAGGACAGTTGATGGGGAAGGGAGCTGGTGTATAATTAGGAAGAATAGATTTCCTTAGCTCTCCAATTTTCCCCAGGCTAAGTGTTGCATTAGAAGAAGCTGAATCGCGGGCAAAGAACTTCATCAATGTCCTACTGTGTGTTAGGCACTGCTGAGATGCTTTACTTAATTTCTTCACTTACATCTCACAATAACACTGCAAGACAGATTGCTTAGCCCATCGTCACAGAGGAGGGGGCTAATAGTGAGAAGTTAAATAACTGCTCAGGCGAACCAAACCTCTTAGGGCCGGAACAAGAATCAAGACCCAAGGCTTCTCTGACTCAAAAGCCTCAGCTTTAGATGGCTCGAAACTGAAGCCCTGCTCAGGGCCAATCCTTTACACAAAAAAATTTGCTACATTTATTATGTGAAAACCTCCTTTATTGTGTTAGTTAAATGTGCCCTGTCTAATCTTGTTTTCGTTAATTCATTTAAGAACAGACAACTCAAAGGTAAATTTTAGTTTTGTGCTTGTAAAAGGAGCCCGTCCAGAATTTTATATCCATTTTCATTAAATCTGAGGTATTCAAATAGTTGCACAGTGTTTTATTGAATATGCGTATGCGGTCAATTTAAAAAAAAAATTGCTCTGCACGGTATTGGGTCCTTTTGTAATTTTTAGCTAATTGTGTGGCAACTTGATTTATCTGTTGCTATTTGAATTAACATCAACCCATGATTGTTATCAATACATCAACATGCAATAAAGTGAGGAGCGTATAGTTGATATTTTGCGAAATCTTTGTTAAGACCTTGCTAAGTATGAGTTTAAGGAGATCTCGTGCTGGCTTTGGGGAAGCAGAGCCATTTTCAAGAAGAGAAGTTGTGTTCTATTTATTGAGGAATCCATATCTTTTGGCATATTCGGGACTCTAAAAATCTCAACATGGACTATGTTTGCCCCTGACCATCTGCATTTATTTCTGTGACAAAAGCACGTAGAGGTGTTGAAAAATAGTGACATTGAACATCGTAAAGAGATTAACAGCTCATTGTGAAGCAGCTCCATTCATCCTCTGCTTCCTATGCATAAAGACGTCTTGAGGCAAACAGGGGGTGAAATGATCATAATGCCTTTGTGCTGACACAAGCAGCAGAAGGCGACAGCAGACCGTGGCCTCTGGTTTTCCCGGAGGCCCCTCGTCTTTCTTACAGACGTTAAGATCTGCAACAAAACGGGTGGGGGTGCATATGCACGTGTATGTGTTCGAATTTGTAACTTTAACCGTCTAGTTGGTAAACAAAAATATCTCTGTTGACGACTGGTCTCAAAAATATCTCCTCAGAGTTACGCTGATGACTGATACCTAGATCTTTAAAGCCGATGTTTAAATGAAAGGATGGATAAAAATACCACTATTTGTGACTTACGTTGTCAGCCTTTAAAAGAAATTGGTATAAGATTATATTCAGCGTTTTAAAGGCATTGATATAAGATTGTACTTTCTATCTCTTATTGAAAATATATTTAATTTTCCATAACATTTACGTTTCAGAAGACTTACAAAGAAGCTGAAATGTGAAAGGTACAGACATTTTTTTTTCTTGTCAAGTGCCATGCTTCTGGTGTTCATTGGGGAACGACTGTGTGCGTGTGTGTGTGTGTGTGTGTGTGTGTGTGTGTGTGTGTTTATGTACGCGCATGCGCACACATGCACATAAACATAACCAAGCAAGATTGGATGTGAGTAAAGGGAGTGCAGGTTTTGCAGTAGGCAGGATGGACACCCTCCCAGATGGTCACTAACTAACTTGATGGCCTCTCACCAGCCTCTTTGCCTGTCTCCTGGGCTGGGGCTCATTTAACCAAGAGCGTGATGTAGGCAGCAAAAAAGGACCAGCTGAGCCTTACACCCTTTGTTTAGCCTAATAGATCAGGTTAGCGTTTTGCAGATGTTGGGTTTCCAAATCAATAATCCTGTTGACGACATCTCGCAGCAGGAGCTATTAGATGATGTAATTTGGAATTTGATTTGCTTCGTAGGTTAAGACAAACAAATCTCATTTGCAGTGTAAAATATCTAACATCATGAAAATAATGCCTTCCGTTTTGGTCCCACACCCAAGGGCATTTTACAGAATAGAAGTCAAGGTTATTGTGACAGTCATCACGCTATAGAAAACGGCAAGCACAGACCACGTTTTGAAAGCATGCTGTTTTCACTTATTAGGTTATTGTAAATGGTAACCATTCTAGTAGAGGTATTTGTAGCTTTGTATTGTGTTAGGAGAAATAGAAACCCCCGATATTACAGCTGCACTTTTGATTTGTCATTTATTTGGAATAAATAGAGGGTGGTATGCCAGTTGCTATGGAAACGAGTTCTACTTTGGAGCAGTGCAAGACCTTTAAGCACGTTTGAAATTGCTTCTTTTTCATTATGTTTCAGCACTGAGGAAGGTGTAATGTACAATTAAGTAGAAATGAAGGTTTAATTTAAAAATTAAATTACATTTTCTGGGTTGTCCTTTGTGTACAACAAGCTTAAGAGACAGAGCATTGCTACTGTGTATTTTGGAAAGAGAAAAGGATCACATTCATTGCTGTGTGTGTGTGTGTGTGTGTATGAGAGAGAGACAGAGGGAGACACAGAGATTTACGATGATCCCTCTCATAGAAGCTTATTACAAAAATGCCAAAGCTATCTAGGACACTCTGGAAATCTTGGTAAATATAGGCAGAGTTATAAAAAGAAAAATATATGTTCAGATATGTTTGTAGGTTATAAATCAGGAGGGTTAAGTATTATGCGGAGACAAAAAGACAACATGTGACAGTTCAGGTTTTTAAAGAGAATCTTTTAAGGAAAATTAGTGAAAATAAGAGATGGCTATACAGTCTGGGTCCTGAAATATAGGCATGATAAACACAGGGATATATGCACATGAAGCAAGTGAGATATGAGGATTTTGTAGATGAAAGCTAGAAGGAAGCTTTATTTAAAAATAAGAAGTGTATGTTATATATGACAAAGTGATATTTTTTAGCTTCTGAAATTGAACCACTTGAAATGTTTGTTTCGTCTGATGTATTAATTGTAGAAGTTGTCCCAGAAATACTAGTACAGGGTATTCAAAAGGGGTCATCTTGTAGTCGTATGTTAATGCCTAACCTTTTTTTTAATAACTTTTTACAGTATATAAAGGGCATCTACACATACTATGCCATGTGCTCTCAACAATTCTGAAATAATGATTTAGAGCAACTATTCTCTCCATTTTACATATAAGTGACTTGCCCCACATCATCCAGGGGTAATCACTGGCACACTTAGGAATCACTGTCTCTTGACTTCCAGCTCCATGATCTTTCCATTTCTCGATTTACATTGAATCTCTGACCAGATTTACAAAATTTTCTGTCGTCTCTCTGAGGAAGGTATCGCAAAGTATTTAGGACTACAATTTAACCGTTCTTCAGAGTTACAGTGTGTGAGGAAGTGTGTTTTAAAATTAAGACATCTTGTTCTAAGCATCCTAACACGTGGACTTCTCGCTTTACAGCTTTAGGACGGGTTTTCTGGTTAATCCGCATGGTTCAGGCCCAGTGGCCATGATTTCATTTGTGTGTAATTGAACTGCCCCTGCTCTACGATAGACGGGATTGTTATTCGGCACGTATGATGCGTCCACTTAACTCGGTGCTATTTATGTTTATAGCTGTCTGCTTAATCAATCCCTTCCTGGCGATGAGCCCTCATGGCAACGGAGCCCCATCCTATAAAAAGATTGCGTGGAGAATCGAAAACAGGGTGCTTTATAAGGACAGGGACTTCATGGCTAGGGAGCAGCTGCCAGCCCAGCAGTCCTGGGACTTTCGTGAGGCTGCTCTGAATATGTTCACAGCAGGATGAGGCTGGTTCCATGCTGGTAAGTGCTGTCTGCTGGAGAGTGCTGGCTTCGTCCTACTTAATACAGAGCCTTTCTTAAAGGAGACACTTTATGCTTCCGTCAGATAAGAAAGGAAGCTGTTCAGTGTGATCAATGCCTTCATCACATTCCCTACAGAAATTAGCATTTAGGACATCGTATGTGAGTGTATTGTTGGTGCTGTCAGATGTGAAGATTCTTCTGGTCACAAATCATCAGTGAAGTGGCTAGATTTCAAAATGAAAACAAAGCAAAACGGAACAAAACAAGCCAAAACAAAACGGATCTGTTGTTAAATTATTATTATTTTTTTAATGTTTATTTATTTTTGAGACAGAGAGAGACAAAGCATGAACGGGGGAGGGTCAGAGAAAGAAGGAGATACAGAATCCGAAGCAGGCTCCAGGCTCTGAGCCATCAGCACAGGAGCCCGACGTGGCGCTCGAACTCACGGATTTCGAGATCACGATCTGAGCCGAAGTCGGCCGCTTAACCTACTGAGCCACCCAGGTGCCCCGAGTTGTTAAATTATTTCAAGGCCTATTGTCTACGTTTCAGAAAGTAAAGATTTAATGAAGTGTTGGCTCGTGATTGAGATGAGAGTCATGTCAAATGTCAAGCAAGAACACGTAGAAGTCTAGATTGTTCTTTGTGAGGGCAGCAGGCATGTAATGCTGTGGGTGGTGGGACCTGCCCTCGTGCTCCTGAATCCTCAACGCGGCTGATCTGGCCCCAAATGGCACCAACTGGCCTTGCAAGGGTTTTATGGTGACGCTAACGTGGACGCCAAGGAAGCCAACGTAAAAATCAAAACAGGTTGTGCCCATTGGTAATAGTAAACTGTTAATAACGTGTAAAATGTTTATGAATTAAATAGAGCGAACAACCTGTGGAACCAGCACTGTGAACAACACAAAATATTATTATGACTCCATAGACTTTTCTGGAACCCCGTTCCTGCCACCAGCAACCCCAAAGATAGCCAAAGTATGCTATTCTAATAGCATAGGTTAGATTTTCCTAACTTTGAACTTTATGTAAGTGCAGCCATGCGATACATATTTGGGTGTGCTTAGCTTCTTTGACTCAGTGCTACATTTGTGAGATCATGCATGTTTTGTGGCTATAATTATTTCTATCACTGCATATTATACGGTCCTATGAGCATATTCCAATTTAATCATTTTTTTTCTGTAGATGGAGGTTGGCATTATCTCCAGTTTGGGACTGCTGTGAATATTCTAACACATGTCTTTTGCTGAACATATCTACTGACTCTTATTGGGCGCATGCCTTGGGGTCATTGAGTTGGTATGTTTGGCTTTAGTAGATGCCCATGAATTGTTTTCCAAAGCGGTTGGACAAATTTACACTCTCATCAGCCATGGAAAGAATTACAACTGCTCCACAACTTGCCATGATGTATTTTGACTACATTTTAATTTTAACCATTTGAATAGATGCACAGTGTATCTATCAGGTCATAGCTTTAATTTCCACTATCCCGGTCACTATTAAAATAAAGAAAGTTTTCATATGTGGGTTGGCCATCCAAGTTTTTTGGTGAAGGACCTGTTGAAATATTTTGCCATTTTTTCTACTGACTCAGTGGTGCTTATCCTATTATTTTAGGGATTGATTTTATAGTTTTGATTTGTTTTTTTTTCTTTAAAATTTTTTCTTTAATGTTTATTCATTTTTGAGAGAGAGGGAGACAGAGCATGAGCAGAGAAGGGGCAGAGAGAGAGGGAGACACAGAAGCCGAAGCAGGCTCTAGGCTCTGAGCAGTCAGCATAGAGCCCCACACGGGGCTCAAACTCATGAACTGCAAGATCATGACCTGAGCGGAAGTCAGACGCTCAACCGGCTGAGCCACCCAGGCGCCCCTGATTTTGTTTTTTTTGTAAGCATGTTTTGTTAATGTTTCTTCCCACCTGAAAGCCTGTGTTTTCTCTTTCTTAATGTGGTCTATTCATTTATGGCTAGCACTTTTTTTTTTTACTTCTAGTTAAGAAATCTTTAACATTATTTAAGAAAGCCACACTGTTTCCTTCTAAGAGATTTATTGTTTTAACCTTTTGTGCTCGGATCTACAATTACTCATCTGGAATTGAATTAGGGTAAGTGGTAAAAAAAAAAAAAAGTACAGGAGTTTCTCCATTGAGTTGAATGGTCATATTTGTCATAGATTGAAAAATCACACATGTGTGGGTTTTTTGTCTGTATTGTCTATTTGGTCCTAATGGACTATTTGGCATTTCACCAATATCAGCCTGCCTTGATTACTATAAATCTTTTCTGGGTCTTTCTATGTGGTAGTTTAAATTTTATAAATTCGCTCTTCTTTTTTAAGATTGTCTGGAATATTTTGGCTCTTCACATTTTCATACAAATTTTAAGTTCAGGTTGCCAATTTCCACAAAACAACCTGTTCAAGTACTATTTGGATTGTCCTGCTCAATAAAATGCATTGGAAAGAATTGATATCTTTATAGTCCATGAGCATTGTACATAAATTATTTATTTAAATGGTGGTACCTCAAAATATAATTCTTTCTTTAAAAAAAATTTTTAATATTTATTTATTTTTGAGAGAGAGAGAGTGCGAGTGGGGGTGGGCAACAGAGAGAGGGAGACACAGAATCCGAAGCAGGCTCCAGGCTCTGAGCTGTCAGCACAGAGCCCGACGCGGGGCTCGAACTCACAAACCGCGAGATCATGACCTGAGCCGAAGTCAGACACCCAACTGACTGAGTCATCCAGGCACCCCGATAATTCTTTTTTTTAAATGTTTCTTTTTGAGAGAGAGAGAGAGAAATCATGGGCTGGGGAGGGGCAGAGGGAGATGGGGACAGAGGATAGGAACTGGGCTCTGTGCTGACAGTAGAGAGCCTGATGCGGGGCTCGAACCCATGAACCGTGAGATCGTGACCTGAGCTGAAGTCGGACACTCAACCGACTTCTTTAAATAAATGATTCTGTGCCAGCTGGATAGCTACATGGATAAAAATGAACTTTGACTTCTATGTATTAAAACCTCACATTATATATTAAAGCCAATCCTAGCCTCATAACAGATCTGAATGTCCAAGTGAAAATTTACATTCCTATAAAATAATATTCATGACTACATTTACAACTTTGAAATGAAAAAAGTTAAGTCCAGGATATAGTTTTTAAAGAGGACAGGAGTCACAATAATCAAAAAGAAAATAATCGCATAATGGATCTTTTCAAATTTAAATTCTTTTATTTATCAAAATACAACAGTAAGTGTAGAAGCTAGGAGAAGATATTTTGAATACATATTACCAACAAAAGGCTCATGTTTGAAATACATAAAAAATTCAAGTCAATTAGAAAAATATTACTCAGTAGAGAATTGGACAAAAACTTCAATACATGTTTGGCAATAGAGAATATTCAAATGAGCAATAAATACATAAAAAGGTGCTCTTCAGGGAAAAGCAAAATAAAACCTTTTCACAATAAAACCTTTTCACAGTTTCATAAATGAGTAAATAGCATTACCCACTTATCAGAATGATGAAAGTGAAAAGAATGTGAACATCAAGTGCCAGCCAAAATAGGGGGTTATAGGAACCCTCTTAAACACAACTCATAGGAATTTATTTTGGTAAAGTCACATTTGAAAGCTCACATGCATTACCTCTTAGAGTTGAATGTATACGATCCTTATAGCCCAGCATTCCCACTGATAGTTGTTTACCCAATAGACATCCATACATATACACACCACACATCATGGATGAGGATAACACCACTGATTACTCTTATCAAGGAATGAAAACAACTCCCATGCACACCAATTTTCGAAGAGTTAAGGGGTGCCTGGGTGGCTCAGTTGGTTAATCATCCAACTCTTGATTTCAGCTCAGGTCATGATCTCACGATTTTGTGAGGTCAAGCCCTGCATCTGACTCTGCACTGACATTGTGGAGCCTGCTTGGGATTCTCTCTCTCCCTCTCTCTCTGCCCCTCCCCCCTCAAAATAAATATATAAACATGTAACACAGAAGAGTTAAAGCCCATGGTATGTTCACGCAATGGAATATCATGGTGATGAAATGAATGAATGACTGTTACATGCGACAACATAGGTGGATATGACAAATATAATATTGGAGAAAGCAATGCATTTCAAAAGAATAATACTTGTATGACTTGATTTATATTAAGTTCAAAACCAGGCAAAACTAATCTATGGTTTTAGAAATCAGTACAGTCCTGATATTTAAGATAGAGGCAAGAAAGGAGCTTCTTCAGTGCTGTTGTTGCTCAATATCTTGGTCTGTGCTGTGATTGCACAGGCATGATCACTCATCAATAATCCATTGCACTGTATTTTCTAACTCAGTTTTAGATATTTTTAAAGAGGTAAACATACATTCACATGTATTATATAAAATTATATATATATATATATATATATATACACACACACACACATGACATACCTGTTTGTGTGTTTCATGTGTTTTTCCATTTTATGTTTTCGCATGTAGCATTGAACAAAACCAAAGGGGTCACTATCCTTCTAGAAGATACTTAACTAGTCTTTTTTTCCTTAGCTTTACTGACACATAATTGACATATAACATTTGTATGTTTAAAGTGTACAAAATGCTGATTGGATACATTTGTCTACTGCAAAATGATTATCACCGTGTTGGAGAACACACTCATCGTGCCATGAAATCATCATTTTTTTTTTTTTGCAGGGAAAATATTTATGATCTAATCTCTTAGCATCTCTTAGTAATCTTATACAGTATTACTGACTACAATCATATTATACATTAGATCTTTAGGACCTGCTCATTTTATAACTGGAAGTTTATATGCTTACGGTCTTATGTGAATGCAGAAATATCTAGTAAAAATGTAGTGGAAAAAAAATGATAACTTCAGTATAGTGACAGAAAGATAAAGACATGGGACTAGAGAGGGGAATAAATGAGAACTTCAATCATAGATCAAATATCTCACATTGCACCATGTTAGTTTTATTGATTTGTAAATTTTTTCATCTATGCTATAGGGTACCTACTTATCTGTCACTATGTTCTCTTAAATTTCCTACCAGTATGAACATTTTTTTTATATAAAAAATTATGGGCAACTGGGTGGCTCCATTGGTTGAGCGTCTGGGTCTTGATATTGGCTCAGGGCATGATCTCACAGTCCTGAGATCAGCCCTGCATGGGGAGCTCTGTGCTGAGCGTGGAGCCTCCTTGAGATTCTCTCTCTCCTTCTCTCTCTCTGCCTCTTCCCCCTGCTTGTGTGCTCTCTCGCTCTCTCAAAAAAAATTTTTTTTAGACTAGGGGAGCACACACACACAGAGACAATCTTGAGGAGCTCACAACGAGTCACAGTTAGATGAACTGGGGTAAGGGCTTTGATCCTACGGAGATTCCTAAGAGCAGTAAATAAGAACCATGATTATGAAGCTTCATGAAGGCAACACTGGGGAACGTGAACATTATCTAAAAGTAAAGAGGGAGCATCTGGGTGGCTCAGTCGGTTAAGCGCCAACTTCAGCTCAGGTCATGACCTTGAGGTCCCGAGTTCCATCCCCGGTAGGGCTCGATGCTGACAGCTCAGAGCCTAGAGTCTGCTTCAGATTTGGTGTCTCCCTCTGTCTCTCTGCCCCTCCCCCACACATGCTCGCTCTCTCTTGCTCTCTCTCTCTCTCTCTCTCTCTCAAAAACAAGCATTAAAAAATTTAACAAAAGTCATAAGAGAGGGTTAAGCACCATCAGCTTTATTTCTAGAAATACCTCAATTGACAATATGGTATATAATGAACTGGACAGGACCAGCACTGGGACAGTGAGAATAAAAAGGCTCACCAGAAATCTAGAAGGGAAATGATCAATTTCAGCACTACGGTAATGATAATGGGAAGAAGAGATTTGGAAGTTTTTGAGAAAAATACAACGCATGGGAGTACGCTACCTATGATGATGGACTGAATGTGAACATTTGGAGTAGCTAATGGAGTCAAGAAAGAGATCCAGACTGATGGAGTTAACAATTGCAGTAGAGAAGGGGGCTTAACAGTCACTGAGAGGGATTTGTCCCAACTCTGGCTGTGATTGTTGAGTCCCAAGCCTAGACAGAATAAAGTATAATTCGTCACCAAAAAAAAAAACCCCAAAAAACCCCAAAACCTCTCTATGTAAAGAGGTTCAAGGTATATCATCAACAAATAACTGTGCTCTTTCCAATCTATAGAATAATAATTTTTGCCGGACAAAAACTGCCTTATGAAACGATGTCTGTGGCCCTTGTAAAACGGAATGTCTGAGAAATGTGGAAAAGAGGATGGCTTCATTTAACTAAATAATTCTAGTTTTCATCCATTTGAAATGTCAGTTTACCTGGTCAATTTCATGAAAGATATTTTTCTAAGCTATAAATTCCTATATGATTTAATTTTTTTAAATGTTTATTCCTAAAAGAGAGAGAGCAAGCATGAACGAGCAAACATGAGTGGGGAGAACAGAGAGAGGGAGACACAGAATCCCAGCAGGCTCCAGGCTCCGAGCTGTCAGCACAGAGCCTGACACAGGGCTCAAACTCACAAACCATGAGATCATGACCTGAGCCTAAGTCGGACCCTTAACCGACTGAGCCACCCTGGGGACCGCTGTGTTATTTTAAAACATTTAAAATTTGAGTTGGCCCCATCCACAATGGATTATTCCTCTTTCCATTACCCAGTAAAGGAAAAAGAAAGCCTTCCCTATGTAAAGTTTATTAAGATATTCTGTTGGACAATCTTAACAATTCTCAGCATCGAACTCCAAGTTATTTAAGGGACTGGACTTTTTTGATACTTGTAATTTCAGTGACTGCTGCAGTAACTTGTTCATTCACATTTTTTAAATAAATGAAAGGCTTGTACCACATCATTCACCCCTACTTGCAAGTATTCCATTTGACCTCATTCTAGACAAGGAAACTTCAAATGAACCATATTTTTAAAAGGTTCAATAAGAAGGGTTTATTGAATATAAAAATCATTTATAAAATAAATGAAGATTCAGCTAAAACACTTTGAAATTATTATTTTGGGGGATCAATGATACACACTCATTGGTTGGTTAAAAATTTGCAAATCTTACTTCTTTTAAGCCCAAAGTATCTCCCAAAATGACTATTGGCTGTAACTTAGACATTTACGCAGGCAATCTATCTTTGGGCACTGAATAAAATGTGACCTATCCAAACAAGGTAACACAACTGTTAAGCTCGATATTGAATGACATAATTCTATGGAACCATTTTAGATATTATCTAAATTATTTTATGTTAAGAGTCTACATGAGCACGTACACACACATGCAAAAGAGATCATTTCAATGAGGAAGAATATTGAAACATTATAAAATTATCCTTACGTTTATAAAGCAGTATGCTCTATGTTAGCAATAATTGAACATCAAACATTTTTATTTCATATAAATATTTGTGATCTTTTTTGTGTGCTATCCGAGGAACAAGCTTTAATTTATTTATATACTTAGAAGTACATCATGGGAGATATTGTTAGCTGGTATTCATTCCCCCATCCATGTATCTAGTGCCCTGAGATTAAGATTAGTTTAAACTAACAAGGGAGTCCCATTAACCTTTGATGAATACTTATTTTTTCTGGCTAATAAAACTTCACGTAAGTAAATATAATTTAGGAGTGCCAGATAAATGATTAAGAAGTTATTCGTATCTGTATCTTATAGTTTTTTGCTCATTTTTAATTAACAAATTCATTTCTTTTGAGTAACTGATTTTAACCTGTAACTCTCCCTGGCAAAGTCTGTCGTGTATATTGAAAGGCCTATTTTCTTTCGTTTTTCCAATGACTTTATATTTAGTTCTCTAAAATGATCAACTGAAGAATCCAGATGGATGGTAGGGATTTATTTTATTATTTTGTGTGACTCACACTTAAAATTTCGCATTTCCATCTTGCCCTTTTATATAGAACAAGACAGAGAGGTATATGAGCCCCATTTTGACCAAACAGTTGAATGACTAATCGAGGATTCACAAATCCATTTGTTGATTTCATCAAAATAATTTTATAGATTACATATTCGGTGACAATCTTGGCCATCTTTTAATATTATAAATCAATCTCTTAATTTTCAGTAGTTTATTTTAGGCGGTAATTATCCGTAGTAACCACTGTTGGCTACTACCCAGGATATTTTTCTACGTGACAGTAGTATAATTTTGTTTGGGATGTACTCTTTCTTCACACAGTCCTATAGATCTCAGGGTAATAACATAAGTGTATTAGCTATGTTCTGGAGCTCTTACATATGCCAGATTAGTTTAGTTTTATGGACCTTATATGTTTAATCCTCATAAATTCTATGAGATGCTATCATTATTGCCAATTTACCAAGAGGTTGAAGTAATCTGTCGAGGTTTCACAGGTAACAATAGCAAAGGTGGGATTCTAATCCACTCACATCCAGGATCAATGTGTCTGACGCCCACCCCAGCTGCAAAGATGTGCTCTAGTTTTCTAAGCCAATTATAGGAAAAAAATTCCAAAAACTGGTCCTTGTTCCAGTTTTAAGCCATTGCGGCTATATTTATTTTTCCATTGAAAAGTCTCACCAGCACAGGGGATGGTCCTGACTTTGAATAACCCAACCAGGAGGACTGGGAAGAAAATCTGAAAAAGAAGACACTCATTTCAGGATTAGATTTCTTTCTCTCTCCCGCCGCACATGAGAAGAAAGTGTGTTGCCCAAAGGACCTTATCAATTATATTACAAGCAAAAGGCAAGCCAAGGCTCCATGCAAATCCTAAGCACAGAGAGCTATGGCAGTTTGAGAAGTGCCCTATTTATTGAGGATACTTTGTGCAATAGGAAAACTTGGAGTGTATACTCTGTCAAACACTGCACGATGCAGTCAGCACACATAGCAAAATAAAACACTCAATGGAAAAGAAGTAAAATGATACTGAAAAATGAAATTACAAAGCAATATGTTCAGGATGATTCCATATGGGCTCATTTAACACTGATGTGGGCTCATAACCCTATGCACGCACATACTGGTTAATTTAAATACTCATATATCTGGCTTTTCCACGTTTGCCCATGTGGCACTATGATGCTCATGTTCTTTTTTAATTTAATAATCTAATATGCATACAATATGTATTAACAATAATAATATGCCATTATATTATTAATGTATATAATGAATGTATAATACTAAAGTACATTAATATATTGGCATAATACACTGTTAAACACTCAGGAAGAAAGAGTTTTAAGGGCTACTTAATATTCTAATAAGTGAAGAAGGGTTTATTTAATTTTGTTCTTCCACTAATATACAAATGATGTTTAAGGTAAATAAATAGAGCATTTCAAAATTTCACGCAGCTATAATTACTTTTTAGGACAAATAGTTATGCACATTTTAAGAATTTTGATTTCAACTACCTTTGAAAAGTGCCTGGGAAGGTGTCCCCTGACATTTTTCTTTTTCATTAAATAGAATGTACAGACACTGAAACATACGTATCTTAAGTATGTGATTCAGGTATTTGGATAAGTATATACATGCACTGTAAACACTATCTCAATTAAGTTATAGAAATTTCCATCATCTAATAATGTTTTCTCATACCTTCTTCCTGTCAACGACCAACCACAATTGGCCCCCACTGCTTTGGTTTCTATCAAAATAGAATAATTTTTCTGTTCAACCTCAGATATATGGAATCTTTGATGTGTTCTTCATGTCTGACTTCGTCCACTCAACACAATGTCTTTGAGATTCATGCGTGTCGTTTGTGTATCACTACATTGTTCCTGTTTATTGTTAAGTCGTGTTTTATTATATGAAAATACTTCAGTTGATCTTTTTATTCTCCTCTTCATGTATGGTCATTTTTTTTAGAATTGGAGACTATTATAAAAATATCTATAAACATTTTTATACAATTCTTTTGTAGAAATATTTTCTCTCTCTTAAACATTTAGAAGTAGAATTCCTGGGTCATGTGATAAGTAAGTGTCCAACTTTATTTTTTTTCAATTTTTGTTAATGCTTATTAATTTTTTGAGAGAAAGTGAGAAGGAGCACAAGCAGGGGAGGGGCAGAGAGAGAGGGAGACACTGAATCCGAAACAGGTTCCAGGCTCGGAGCTGTCAGCACAAAGCCCGACGCGAAGCTCAAACCCATGAACCGTATGATCCTGACCTGAGCTGAAGTCATACGCCTAACCGACTGAGCCACCCAGGCGCCCCTGTCAGGGTTCAACTTTAAAACAAATTGCCAAATTATTTGACAAAGTGGTTCTAACCAGCAATTCATGATGGTTCTAGGCGTCTGTCTGCAGTAACGATACAAAACTTAGAAGTGCACTGCTAAAATGATTTTAATTTTTAAAGATGAGAGAAATTATATATATCTATCTAAGCCCTGGACATCTTTAGATGTATTTGACTGGATCACAGAAGGAGGGTGTGCACTTCAATGAGACGCCCTCTGATCTAATTGCTCAGGTGAATATTATCAGGAGACATTCAAGAAGCATCCAAAGATTCTACATGTCATCTCATAGCTTTCAAGTTGGCCCATTTGCTTTTGCTTTTAGAGTTCTGCTTTGCATGACTATATTTGCCTTATTTTTATTTTTAAGCAATATACTTAGCTGACTTATTTAAATTCAGTTCAAAAGCTTCTGAACTTTAGTTTGTTGTATAATAAGGAAAAAAGACATTGAAAACAGTACGGATAAAATGCAACCAGTACATGTTGGATTTTTGTACTGGCATCACACTTCTAAAAACAGCTTTAGGGGCGCCTGGGTGGCTCAGTCGGTTAGGCGCCCGGCTTCGGCTCAGGTCAGGATCTCGAGGTTTGTGAGTTTGAGCCCCGCGTCGGGCTCGGGGCTGACAGCTCAGAGCCTGGAACCTGCTTCAAGTTCTGTGTCTCTCTCTCTCTGCTTCCTCCCTCCCCACCCCCCACCCCCGCCCTGCTCACACTCTTTCAATAATAAATAAACGCTAATTTTTTTTAAAGAAAAAAAAACACCTTTAATTATTACTTGTATAAAAACCCTTAGGGGCACCTGGGTGACTCAGTCAACTGAGCAACCGACTCCTGATTTCGGCTCAGGTCATGATCCCAGGGTCATGGGATGGACCCCTGTCTTCGGCACCCTGCTGAGTGTAGAGCCTGCTTAAGATTCTCTCTCTCTCTTCCCTCTGCCCCTCTCCCCTGCTCATGCACTGTCCTTCTCCCTCTATTAATTAATTAATTAATTAATTAAAAATATCAATCAATCAATACAAAATAAATAATATCCTTTAAATTTTGGAATTTGGTGAAGCTCTCAGATCTTTATAACAAACCAGGACTTCTAAACTCTTTCCCTTTTTTTTTTTTCTATTGTCATATAGTTATAAAAGGTGTTGGAGGAAGTTGTGACTATTAAAGACTGCTTAATGCTTTATTAAACTCGAGAGCTCAATTTGTGTGAAGATTTCCTTTTCCTAAGACATTTGTTTCTGAATTAATTGACATGGACCTTTCAAGACCTGTGACTAAAAGTCGTTTGTGCGTGGTGGAAGAGAGGACCTAGACAGTTCTACAGACAGAACTTGGAAGCCATCCGTGCCTTACCCCTGTCTGCATCTGGCACGTTGCCAATTACAATAAAACCTACCTGCTTCCTCCGTTGATTCATTCAACAAATATTTATTAAATACCTGCCATGTGCCTCACCTTATACTACATGCTTTGGCTACAAATTCCCAGCTCCGTGGATGGAGAAAGAGTAACAGATTATAAACAATGGAATTAAGTAAAATGCGTGGGATAATATCTGAACGCAACAATGGAGTATGGAAGGGGATAAAGGAGGTTGGAAGGGCTGTAATTTATTATAAGGTGCTCAGGAAACCCTTTCCGGAGAAAGTCATTCTTGAGGAAAGAGCTGAAAATGGCAAGTGAGTGAGACTGATAGATACTTGGGTGAGCGCCCAAGGTAGGAGGAGAACAGAGATCGCAAAGTCCCTGAGGCAGAGGTGGTGACTTGAGTATTAGAGAAGGAGCAAACAGTGTGAGTAAACGAGGGTGAGTGTCAAATAGTCTGTGAAGGCCATGGTGTTTAGGGCCACTGATAAGACTGACTTTCACCGGGAGTGAGACTGGAAGCCGTTGGATGGTTTGGGGCAGAGGACTGACAGAAGCTGGTTTTGTAACAGACTGACTCTGGGTAGCCCGAAGAAGCCCAGAGATGGAAGCAGAAACACCAGTTATGAGATTATCGCAATAATCTGAACCAGAGACGACGGTGACTTGGATGACAGTGGCAGCAGGGGGGCTGGTGAGAAGTACTCCAATTCGGGATATATTTTGAAAGGAAAGCTGACAGAATTGGCCCAGGTCTTGGATGTGTGGTGTGAAAAAAGGGAAGAACAGCCAACAATATTCAAGGGTTTGGGTTCAGAAACTAGAAGGATAGAGTTGCCGTTAACTCATATGGAGAAGACTTTCCATGGTTACTGCCAGATTCTTAATTCAAGCCCTCATGATTTCTCAGTAGGAGCCTCCAACAATCTCCTCATTGATCTCCCTGTTCCACTGACATCTCCCAACCCACTCTCCACTCCATCCCCAGATTCTTTCCTTGCTGAAGCATAGTCTGATTTTACCCCGCCTGTTTAAAATCTTTCAACCACTCTAGAGTGACTGTGAAAGAAGGCACGAACTCTTTTGGCTCTGTGACTTTAAACTTATGGCTTCATCTGCTGGAAACTTCCCTCCACTCTTTTCTTAACTAAACTCATTGCATTTATTTTTTTCTTGTTTAACCCTTATTTTCTTTCAAGATTCAAATATGGTCCTTTCTCCTCCAGAAAAATTTCCCTCGGTCTCAAAATACATCAAACATAAAATATATTATCTTGTATTGCGATTTACCTTTTATTTTAACTAAAATGTTTATGGCAATGTACAGTGACATGCAATAATGTCTGAAAATGCAAGATTCTCCCTCCTCGCAGTGCAAAAACCACTAGATCACTTTTTATTTAAAAAAAAAGTATTTTCTTGCTATTTAAAAATTTGTACTTTTACCACGAGGGTATGGAACCCTAAATCCTAGAATTCTATTTAGCATGCTTTAAAACTTTATGTAAATGACATCATAGAGTAAGATTTTACATTCTACTGCTGCCTAACACATCATCCCATAACTCAGTGACTTAAAGCAACCATAATCCTTTGTTATCTTTCACAGCACATATGGGTTATGAATTCAGGGACAATTCAGTGGGGGGATGGTCTAGTTTGGGGTTTCTTATGAGTCTGCAACTGTTTAACGACTTCACCAAGGCTGGAGGGTCCAATTTATATGTCCGGAGAATGGTTTCTTCTCCATTAAGCCTCACCATGGACTGTTGCATGCCCTTTTGGCACCGAAGACAGAATTCTCCAGAGTGAATTATGCAAGAGTAACCAACATGGAAGTCTGTATGCCTTTATCACATAGCCTGAGACTGACATAAATACACGGGACTGTATTCACATAGGCAGGTCTATCAATACTCTTGATGACGTACATGTGTATTCTATTACTCACATTGGGCAGCCAGCCATGATTCTACGTAGGAGGAGACTATATTTAAATTTGTAAATTCCAATAGGTTGGGATCATCCTAGGCCATTTTAGAGGAAGAACATTATAGACTGCTTTCTGGGCACCCATGATTTACGTTCTTTTCACTTTTGAACTGTTCTCATCCTCTTCCTAAACTCCCCAAAGTCTCAACTTATTACAGCAGCAGCTCGAAGTTTGGGACCTTGTCATCTAAACAGGATCCAAGTGTGGAAGTGTGTTCTTTAGAGCACAGTTTCTCAGGTACAGCTCCTTTGGATGGGAAGATGCATAAATTAAGGAGAGAAGTTATCTGTCTCCCCTGTGTTGTGCACTCAATATACAATGGTGGGACAGGAATAGGATAATCACTAGAGATCGTTTCATTCAGAAAAGGGAAAAGCAAGAGGTACCCAGAAGTGGCTCTTCTGCTGGGCATGGGTTGGCATTTTCTTGAGCAGGACTCAGTCCTCCTACTCTTTCCTAATATTTGTCCTTAGCTCTTGGCTCCACCCTCTAGGTTCTAACTTCTCAATGCTGAAGTCATTCTTATTTTTCCATAAAAGATAGCCCATTTACAGATGAATAGGTATGGGAGTATGTGAGTCCAGCTGGGCTGCTGTAATAGAATACTGGAAACTAGACGGATGGCTTCTCAACAGAAATTTATTTCTCATAGTTCTGGAGTCTGGGAAATCCAAGATCAAGGCTCTGGCAGATTCAGAGTCTAGTGAAGGCCCACATCCTGCTTCATAGATGTTCGTCTTCTTGCTGTGTTCTCTCTTGGTGAAAGGGCCGAGAGAGCTCTCTGGGGTGTCTCTTATGAGGTCACTAATGCCATTCATGTGGATTCCATCCTCATGACATCATCACCTCCCAAAGTTTCCACCTCCAAATACCATCTTATTGGGGATTACGTTTCAACATACGTACTTTGGGGAGATACAAGTGTTCAGTCTATTGCAGTAGATTTCTTAGTGTGCTTCCTGTCTATAGAAATGTGGGAATCCTAGACCTATTTTCATTTGGAGTATTTCTGCTTCTTGTAGTGCAAGCCAGTGAAATTCTTTTTAAAATTTTGTAGGTCCCCTTGAGTACTTCTGAGTTGACTCATTCAGACAGAAGACAACATTAACAAATAAATCCCCCTGCAAAAATTGCTCTCCCATCTTATGTTTCTGCTATGGTTTGTGAAGGTAAAGTTCCCAGCATTCTTAACTGTATGGTTCAAGAGATGAGATCTAGGTTCAAGAGATGGTTAAAATCCTTAGGGGGCTGAGGCACTCCTCGAATGACTTAAATATTTATTGAGGTTTGCTCTCCTTAGAAACTCTGGTGAAATGTATTTAGGTAAAACATATTATCTAAGTGAATTAATACCCAGCACCAAAGCATAAGTCATTTATAAACAAAGAAAAGTTGCCTAAGAAGAGTATCCATATGACTGGAAAATTCAACTCTTGAAAACAGAAGGAAAGGGAGCTTCTTAGCTCAAGAGTGTGTGTGTGTGTATGTGTGTGTGTGCGCGCGCACGCGCACGTGCATGGGTGCATTGTGTGTGTGTACATGTGGGAAGGTGGTGGTGGGAAGAAAGGGTGAGTTGACTTTAGAATACTCAGAAATATTACTCACCAAGAATTAAAAATTATTTATTTGTATTTTCTCTATAAAGGTTATGAAAATCTTAACTCGCGTAAGTTATGGGACAATCAAAATACACGGATGCAGGTGCTCTAATTTAGAGCTAAACTCATAAATTGCCATAGGGTAAAAAAATAAAGTACTAATTATTCTTTAAAATTTTTTTCCCGAAATCTCTCTGAATTAGATATCTGTCTGCACTTCAAATAACACTAATTAAAATTGGCCATAGAGGTTTTATTTGTATGTCTGGTTTTGAGACAAATATGGACAGCAGTAAAGAATTATTTTAACGAAGAGTCTTTCAATATATTATAAATGATTTTCCTCCCCTTTAATTACTATGAAAATCTCAAAAATTGCAAATGAGTGAATAAACTAGCAAAATGAAGTAAGCATGAAAACTGGTTTAATAACCTTGGCTATCAAACTAATTGTGATGAACTAGAAACACTTCATTCAGAACTGTTTTATAGAGTGATTAAATGTGATTTGCATAATTTTCTTTTGGAGTAAAAATAGATCTAAAGTATTCCATAAAATGGAAGCAAGAAAGCACATCTGAGCCAAATATTTCATAGCGCAGTGTGAGAGAGTTAAAATTTCATTTTATCCAATTTATGGAAAATATATCTGAAACTATTTATTCCATTTATTTATTCAGCTAGTGATTAAATCATCCATTCATTCAAAAATATTTTGAGCTAGCTCTTTGCCAGGTTTCAGCATGCAAATTCTCACGTAATTGCCAAAATCAAATTGGCCCTCTTGAAAGAGGTAATAAACATTCTACGTGTAACTAAAATTCTGAAAGCTAGCAACATGTTGAGTAGTCCATTCGCAGGAAATGAATGATCCATTTATAGTTGGAATTTCAAAGTCTTCAATAGACCAATAGACTTCCACAAATGTTTGTTTGTAATATCACAAGCCCTGAAGGGAAACCGAATAGTACAGGAGGATAGAAAATACTTTTTCAGATCTTTTCATGTCTTCGACCCCATCTCCGCCAGGGAGAATGAATGAAGAAATCTATAAGGTGTATTCTTGCTGTGTGTTAAGTAGGACTCTAAAGTATTTTCCTGATCATATCACCCATTTTTATTAATCTCTCTCTAAACAGAAGTGACTGAACTTTAGAGCTCAAGGAAGTTTAGTGCTTTTTTCAATGTTTTGAAAAAATCATGACATAGCAGGAGAAACTGAAGGGCACAAAGGAAGAAATATAATAGCTGATGAACTTGACTAGTGTGTTATTAAATATTTCTCTTCCTTTGCCTCCCTGATTTGGCTTTTTCAGCCTCAGAGGTAGCTAGTGAAAGAACACAAGGTTAGGATCAGTCATCATAGATACTAGTATTGTGTTTATTTGCTTAGGAATGGTTAAAATAACTACAATTTTTAAATTTTTAAAAATGTTTTTATTTACTTTTGAGACAGAGAGAGACAGAGCATGAGCAGGGGAGGGGCAGAGAGAGAGGGAGACACAGAATCCAAAGCAGGCTCCAGGCTCGGAGCTGTCCGCACAGAGCCCCACGCGGGGCTCGAACTCACGGACTGTGAGATCATGACCTGATCAGAAGTCGGACGTTTAACCGACTGAGCCCTCCAGGCGCCCCTAAAATAACTATAATTTTTAAGTTGCTTAATATTGCTAGGCATTGATCTAAGCATTTAAAAAAAAATCTTTAACCCATAAAGCAACATCACGTGGTAGGTATTTTCTCATTCTGCGATGTGAAGGTTGAATCTTACCTGCATGAAGTATCTCGCACAGGTTTCTATGGACGATAAACAGCAGAGCTGGATTTGGAATTAAGACTGAATCCCAAACAATTAGGCCACATTTAAGGATAGTTCCAGGTGTTGTGAAACCTGGAGCGGAAGGAACTCCGAGAGCCACCTTCTGAAAAAAGACATTACGAAATTAAAAACATTGAATTAGGTACGTCACAATGGATTATGATCTCTGGCCATGTACTTTTAGATCATGATTTGGGGTAAGTTGGCACAGTTGGAACTTTCTATGTTACTAGAAGTCATGCTTCCTTTGAGATGACCAGCAAGTACTTAGGCATACATAAAAGTAACTGTAAACCATTTCCATATATTCCACTATACCTTGAATGATACATAATATGGTATAATATAATAAGATATAATATAATATGATATGATATAATATAATATAATTAATATAATATAATATAATATAATATAATATAATATAATAATATAAATATATAATATAATGTATATAATATAAGGCATATATTAATAACATATAAGATATTATATATTGCGTATTATATTGTATATTTTCCACATATATGTTGGTGTGCCATGGGCAATCCTTATTCTCACATATTGTTCTGGTTGGTTTAGTAATTCTGTCCAGTTCAATTATTGGATATATCCAAATCGGAATAATAAACCAAACGACCACCCCCACGAAAACAAAACTGAGTCAACCCTAAGTCAGGTCTTACCTGGGAAGAAAATTCTTTTTAACTACAACATATAAATAATCCAATAATTAATCACAATGTGTAAGGACTTGTAGATTTATGGTCTTAAAAATATGTTTGGGGCACCTGAGGGGCTCAGTCGGTTAAGCGCGACCGACTCTTGTTATTGGCTCAGGTCATGATCTTGCAGCTCGTGAGATCGAGCCCCGTGTCAGGCACTGGGCTCACAGCGCTGACAGTGCAGAGCCTGCTTTGGATTCTCTCTCACACTCTCTCTCTGCCCCACTTGTGCTCTCTCTCTCTCTCTCTCAAAATTAATAAATAAACTTAAAATATATGTTTGATTTCCGCAGCAAGTTTGAAGAGCAATGATGAGTTAATTATTTCTGGCTTTAACAAAAGAAGCACCAATAAGTAGTTAAATCCAGAAATATAAATACAAAGGAAAGCGCAAGCATTGATAAAAATGAAAGGAGAATCGATACCTTTCCAGTCATCAGGCCAGACACTCTGAAAGTAGCAGCCAAGGAAAAGAACCAAAAAAATTCAAGTATGCTATGGCACAACTCCTCATCCTGTCTCCACTGTTCAGAGGTGATTTTAGCTAAAGTCAGTGAATTGAGAACACTCATACTATTGTTTCTCAAATCTTCTAATTTGAACAGATGCCAGCTGAAGGGGGGAAGAAGACGTGGGGGAATGACCTAGTGAAATGATGTAGAGTATGAGTTTATAACCAGCATCTTTCAAGAGAAGAAGGAACTGTTATGGGTCATAATTTTCCAGTGCTTCCTACTGATTTGTGGGAACAATGTGAATCCAAATATATGC
Organism: Prionailurus viverrinus; assembly: GCF_022837055.1. Classification (NCBI taxonomy): domain Eukaryota; kingdom Metazoa; phylum Chordata; class Mammalia; order Carnivora; family Felidae; genus Prionailurus; species Prionailurus viverrinus. The sequence goes on along the minus strand of NC_062561.1, from coordinate 226,437,825 downwards.
CAATGTGGGAAAAACACAGAACCCTCACTGAAACCGATAACATATTTCACAACATTTCAGAAGCAGGTGAGGAACATCTCGGAACTCAGCTACCCAACTTAGCCATCCACCATTCTTCCGTCCTGCCCTGTGAACTCCAGATTCAAAATGAGAAGAACATCTCCTGAAACCAGTCAGTCTTGAATTCAAAAGGGTAAGATAGGGGCGCCTGGGTGGCCCAGGCGGTTGGGCGTCCGACGTCAGCTCAGGTCACCATCTCGCGGTCCGTGAGTTTGAGCCCCGCGTTGGGCTCTGGGCTGATGGCTCAGAGCCTGGAGCCTGCTTCTGATTCTGTGTCTCCCTCTCTCTCTCACCCTCCCCCATTCATGCTATGTCTCTCTCTGTCTCAAAAATAAATAAACATTAAAAAAAAATTAAAAAAGGGTAAGATAAATAGGTTACACGTCGTGTAAGGAATATGTGGAAGATATTTCATGTGTTGGCATCTGAGAAAGATGTTCATGTGAATGAACGATGCTTGACCTAACAATAAATAGCAAGGTGACTGTACTGCTCAATCACAATTACAGAAAAGAAAAGAAAAACAAATAGCATCGAGAAGGAAGGTAAAGGATCTATTTTTTAAAAAAAATCAATTTAGATTTTATTAAAACAAAGGCATGGTATTTAAAGCATTCATACACAGCAGTCCAAATCTCATGGAAAGAACTTCAAACATACTGAGGGCTTTTTCCCCCTGATGTTTAACTTCATCTTTCAAAATATTATTTATAGATGTATGAGTTCTGTGCATTATTGACTTCTGACGGTATCCAGGGGTTTTAAAACAATTCAACTACTGCTTTTCTCCTTTCTCCCGCTAAATTTATATGTCTATTTTGTGTTAAAATATTGCTCAATAGCTTAATTGCTATGATTAGGTAAAAGTAATATGATTGTATATTTTCTTTCTTTTAGAACTTTTTATTATGACACTTTTCAATTTCTTTGAATCATTGGATAAATCTTTCTATCCTTTCCATCACTCCTGTAACCTGATTCTCAATAAGATTTTTCCAATAACTCGCCTGACAGTGTACCTGATCCTTTTTATTGCCTAGGAATAATCTCCCCATATATCCTTCGTCTCCATCCTTTGATTCTGTGCTGGCACTGACTGCTTCCAAGGTCTAGTTGCAAGGACGTCATAGTGGAGACACTATGGAGACATAGTGGAGACTATGAAGATCATTTCTCTCTCAGGTTAGAGCTCCAATTTCTCAGGTTCTCTTTATTACTTACTTCTTCATTTTAGGGAAGCTACCTCTACAGCTTGTTTAAGAAATGGTGTTTAGCTTTGATTCTCTTATAGGTGCGTCAAAATAATTGAGACACACACACACACACACACACACACACACACACAAACCTATTTTCTCTGAGAGCTTTGTGAAATAAAGGAGATATATAAAAACGGACTTGGTTAGCTAATTCGCAGGAAAACAGAAGTAAAAATGTCACTTCATGTTGTTTATGACAGTTAAATTATATAAGCTGTATAACTATAGATTGTATAAGCTGTGTAATTATTTGACATACTCTATAACTAGTGGGAACTCTTCAGAATTCAGTTTAGTTTTGAGAAAGCCCCCAAACGATACTGACCATAAAAAATGGAAGATTATTTGTCTCTCATTCAATAAAATCCATCTTAGCAGTATATCAAATAGATAACATAAGCACACAGAAAATTAACTCGATACAGTACATTGGATCACAGGACTCCGCCATTACACCTTTATTGCTATAAAATCTGAGGATAAAAAGAACGGCCAAGAAGTCTTACAAGTTTGAGGTGTTGGTGGTTATTTATGCACAACTTGCAAAAGAAGGTTGTGTGTGATGCAGAGAGGGAAAAATGAATATACATTTTGATGTTTGAAATCAAGATTTTTACTGTGGAAGCAGGATGTGTAAGCAGAGAGTTGGTGAAGTTGAAGAACTCTGCGGTGCTGGATTTTGGTTAGAGATATCAAGGTGACCATGTAAGTTTTACAACCATATATTCCTATATCTGATGATTGAAAGAGCCTGTAAACAACAACCACAGCAGCAACCACATAAGCCTATGTAGGGCAGATTGTGTTTTTTTTTTCCCTAAAAATTTGGCCCCACCAACAGGAACTAGTCACCTTAAAGGAATATCTGATTCCAAATACAGAATGTAGAAATGAGGAGATGAGCCCGGGATAGCTTGTCATATCAGAAAACCAGAGACATTCAAAGAATAATGGACATACATTCAAAACTACAGGAACACAGATTTAGTTTAAATGGGTTTCCACACCGAGCATCTAATTTGAGCATCATGAATAATGATGGTATTGAATTATAACTCATCAAATAACAACAGATCCACATATCCTGTGTGCTACTCAAAGAGGGAAGGTGGGGAGAAGAGAAAGCTAGCTATACATGTAGAAGGAAGGATAGTTTTAGAAAAATTACCGTCTTGCAAACATTGTTGTATTGATCGATTCAGGCAAGGCTCACCAGTGGATGATAAAACCATTGGATGAAAAGTTGATAGAGAATGGGATACTCAAAAAACCTGAAAATCTCATTTTACAGATTATATGATAATTACAAAGTGAAAGGGGCCTCTGCAAGAGAGAAATTTGGCAGGTGCCATCTTAAAAAAGTCATCAAACTTGCCATCATGATATTATGACTGGCTGCCATATTTGCCTCCTAGAGTGAGGCAAAGTGAAGTGTGAAGTCAAGTATTTTCACCTATGTAATCACAGTCCAAAAACATTTAAACTGAGTCAATTTATGTAGAAAGATTCCAGAATGAGTGATATTCTCCAAGAAAGATGGCTCAGCCCCTTAAAATATTGAAGTCTCATGAAATATAAAGAAGGCGAAGCAATGTAACTTGTAATTTTTGTTTGGCTTTTAGAAAGGGAAAAAGCTTAAATTTGGGGAAAAATGAAGAAACTTGATTGTAGTTATTTTTAAAGTAATATTATCTAAAATATTCAATGCTATTTATTCAACAGTGTTGATTTTCTTAGAATGATATTGTGATAGTTGTGTAGGAGACCATCCCAGGTTAGGAGATACTTGTTAAATATTTAGAGATTAGGTGTCACAGTCTCTAGCTCTTACTCTAAAATGTTTGAGCAGGAAAAAAAAAAAGTCATATGTATGTGTATTTCTTCCCATATCCAGCTTGGTAAATCATGTTTTTAAACAAATTTGTCTATACTACGTAAGTTGTTAAATTTATGGGTTCACTACCCTATTACTTTAAAATAAATTTTTGTGTATACTATTCTCTTATTATCTTTTCAATAAAGAATCTCTAGTGACATCCCCTTTTTAAAATTTTAATGTTGTCATTCTGTGTTTTCTTTTTTTCCTCTGTGATTAATCTCGCTACTAGTTTATCAGTTTATTAATCATTTCAAACAGCCAGTATTTGGCTTTGTTAATTTATTTTATGTCTCCTCTATATTTCATTGATTTCTGCTTGTTAATTTATTTTTTCTTCTAAGTTCTTAGGGATAACTTGCTAAATTTTTGAGGCTTCTTGAGATTAAAACATATAACATTCAGTTCAACTTTTCTTCTTTTGTTATGTATATATATTTATATATTATAAATATATATATTTAAAGCTAAAAACTTTATTATATATATTATATATTTATTATATATATATTATATATTTATTATATATATTATATATAATAAAGTTTATATATATTATATATATAATATATATTATATTATATATATATTATATTTATATATATATAAAGTTTTTAGCTTTATATATTTAAAGCTAAAAACTTTTCTCAAATACTACTCACCTCCCTCAAATTTGGATACAATATACCTCATTGTCATTCAGTTCAACCTAATTTTTACTTTTCTTCCTCTTTTTTAAAAAAAGTTTATTTATTTTGAGAGAGAGAGAGAGTGCACAAGTGGGGGGAGGGACAGAGAGAGAGAGTCCCAAGCAGACTCTGAGGTGTCAGCTCAGAACCCAGTGTGAGCTCCAACCCATGAACCATGAAATCATGTCCAGAACCTACTGAGGCACCCAGGCACCCCTTAATTTTTTTCTTGATGTATTCTGTGAGCCATGAATTTTGAGAAGAGCTAGGCTTAATTTCCAAATATTTGGGAATTATTTGTCATGTATTCTATTTTGGTAAGTTCTTTCTTCCCTTGAAAAATACATGTGTGTTTTGTAGGTGTGAGATACAAGGTTTTATATGTTTCTATTAAAGTTATATGTTTTATATTGAAGGAGTGTTAAAATTATCCAACTTTGTAGTTTTATCTTTTTGTTTTTGAATTTGTCACTTTTTGCTTCATAAATTCAGAGGTTCTATTAAGGTCCATATGCATTTAGGTTGTTATGCCTGACTGAAAGTTTGGTCTTTTTTTTAAATTAGTATCTTTTTAACACCCCTGGGTTGTAAATTTATTTAGCCTGATATGAATATAGCTAACCTGGCCTTTGTTGGTATTGTTGTTGTTCTTAATAAAATTTCATGGTACAACATCTTCCATAATTTTATTTTCAAGCTATCTACGTCTTTGAATTGAAATTACGTATTTAAAATGCGTTATACTAAATATACCAGTGCCTCGATCTTGGGTTTTGCAACATCCAAAACTGCAAGATATTTATTTGTGTTTTTTTATAAGCCATCCAGTCTATGGTATTTTTGTTTTAGCCACCTAAACAGACCAAGACAACATAGCATATTATTTCGATGACTGTTCTTATAATGATTATGGTATGTAAATCTGTTACTGTTAACAACAATATATTCATTTGATGAGGCTTAACTACACTCTGAAGAAACCAAATGATGAGAAATCCCAAAGTGTTATTTTCTACTGATGATACATGCTATGTAACAAACTGTTTATTATGGGGAAAAATAATCTCACAGAATAACCAGGAACATGATTTAAAGTATTAAAAAAAAATAGCATCATGTTGTGATTCAGGACCATAAGAATATCTCCTTTTTAGGGGAAAAAACAGCAGTACTAATTATATATTACATGTTAAATCATAATTGGAGGTATTTGACAGTTTCAGTTTCTCTAAGATGTCAATTACTGTAAATTCATAGTGTTTACACTCTGTTTTTAGTGTGGAATGAATGTGCTCAATGTGCCTTTTTGAAAATTATGGGTCATAAAATATCGAATTAGCTTCTGGGTATTTAAAATTCTGTGAAGGCATAAGAAATTTAAAAATTATCTCTGAATGACTCGGAATATGGTAACATTAAGATTTTGTATGCATGTCCAGATAAACCAAGCAGATATCAACAAAACAAACAGTTGAACTAAATTTGAGATTAACGTGAAGCTCACCTTTAAGTTCTGCTGCAGACCAAGTGCAAAGTTGTGCCATTAGAACTCATGACAGCTGGGCCCAGGTAGCAATATGAACCTCTAGGGATTAGAAGGAGACAACACGGTGAGATAAATGCTTATCTATTAATTGTCTGCCTTCCCCTTCTAGTAATATTGGTTTGGACAGAAAGTGGGAACCCAGGTAAAACCACCAAAATCGATTGCATGGGATCTGTTACAGGACAGGTGTGGGAGAAGGACACTGCTCTTCCCGAGGTGGAAACTGTAGTTCTCATTCTTCTGTGTATTCCTGATATGTCTATTGAATAATATGGTTATTCTTTCTGGAAGAAATTGGATCACAGAGAAATTGGAGAATGAGGAGAATCTGCAAACAACAGGCGGAAAATAATTGCTTAAAACATAGAAATGAACTGAGAATATGAGGTCCAGAAGGTGCATGTCTCTGGAATAATAGGACCCTGGAGTCTGTTGTTAAAGAGAATTAATGCACTAACAACTAGTGGTGACTGTGTGCCAGGTACTCTTCTAAGGATTGTACATGAATTGAGCAATTTAATTCTTCCTAAATATTGAGGTCAGTATGATTCTATAACACCATTTTACAGATGAGGAAGCTGAGTCACAGAGAAGTTAACTTGTTCAAGGCCACTCAGGCAGTAATTGGTGTATCTGGTTGACCGAAGATCCACTGGTTTCAAAATCTGTAATCTTTGCTGGTTCTGTAATGGGAAACCTTCAGAAGAAAGGCAGGTATCAGAGAACCTAAGTTTACATTTACCATAAAAGGGCAAGGCATGCTTAATTAGTGGTGAGAACCAGACATAAAAAACACTTGGTGCATCTATCAGTTAGTAATTAAATACTCGGTAGTTGAGGTGGAGGGTTGTAAGTGGATTAGGGAAGGGAAGAAGGGCTGACTCCAGACTGTAGTAGGACAATCTCAAGTCCAGGGACAGAATTTGGATAAGGGTAGGGAAGAGAGCAAAGGAGAAAGAAAGTCTACTGAAAGTGTAGATGGGCTTTTCCAGCGTCAGAATTTTCATTTTCAGAACAGGTAAATGAATCCAAAGAAAGATTATTAGAGGGAGGCCAAAACAACAAACAAGAAATGTCATCGGGATGAAAGCGTGGGTGATTTTGCTTCCCAAAGGGTGAAAATATTACTCAGGTACCCATAGCTAATGAATAGATTGATTTCCAGATTTGGAAAGATACCATGGACCTCAAATAAATCTTTCAGCTACGATAAAACAAATATAACTCAGAGTTATTTGTCGATATCGTGATTGAGCTGCTCACACAAAGGATGTAAAGTGGCTGATTTTATTTATTTATTTAAAAAAATTTTTTTTTCAACGTTTATTTATTTTTGGGACAGAGAGAGACAGAGCATGAACGGGGGAGGGGCAGAGAGAGAGGGAGACACAGAATCGGAAACAGGCTCCAGGCTCTGAGCCATCAGCCCAGAGCCTGACGCGGGGCTCGAGCTCACGGACCGCGAGATCGTGACCTGGCTGAAGTCGGACGCTTAACCGACTGCGCCACCCAGGCGCCCCAAAAGTGGCTGATTTTAATTTTGAGAACTCCAGAGATATCCTGTGAGGCCACCTAGTAAGGTGAAAGGCCAGTAAGTGAGTGTAATTCCCTGCAAACATCTGCTGTTAGGAGAAGGTGATAAGTGTTGTAGGGTGGAAAAGTGAATGCTTTTTGGAATCTTAAAGTCGTTTCTTCCCCTGAAGAGTGTCTCCACTGGTTTTTTTTTTTTTTTTTTTTTTTTAATTTTCTGTGACATTGAGGACATAAGTTCTTGGAGTCTGTTTTTTATTTCCCTTAAAATCGGGATGAGAATGTCAACTTGATGGTGTTGTTTTGAGTGTTGCATCGTATGTAAGTTTTCTGCATAATGCCTGACTCCATAAATACTCATCTTTCCTGATAGCCTTTGAAATTGTTTCTATAATTTTAGCTTCCAAATGCTTCTGATATTTATGTCCTGACTTACAGTAACCATTAGGAAAACTCAGAAAAAAGAAAGGAGAAGTGAGGAAAGGGAAGTATTTTAGAATCTATTGTAATGACAGCACAGGCTGACCTGATGTAATCCCACAGACTCGAGGAACAGTCCCAGGCAGGTTGGTGATCTGGTCGGGGACTGAGCATCCTTTAGGATGTGGCGCTTGGGCTTGGTCATGTGCGTGGAGAAAGATTTCCAGGGCCACTGCAGGGCCCTGCCTGTGATCTGGAAGTGGTCCCCAACCCTTCTGCTCCCATGCCATGGTTCAGAGCCGAGCTGCTAGGCTGGAAGACTGATGTTAGTATAGACCGTCCCAGGAGACACGAGCTCAGGGAAAACGAAAGAAAACAACACCTGCCATTCAAATGGCAACGTTATAAATGCTATGATACAGGGACAAACAAATTGGGAGGAAAGCATAGACGAAGGAATAACTAAGTATTCGGAAGTAAAGAATAGGTTTTCTAAGCCCTCATCTTTATTGATTGCTATCAGTATTTCGTTATGTTGCCAGGATATACCTATGCTTTCCTTTCATTGATTCATTTGAACGTGTACTTTTTGGTGTCAGTTTTAAAGATATCTGTGCTGGGTTGTTTTTTTTTTTTTTTTTTTTCTAATTTTTTTTTTTAAATTTTTTTTTTTTTTTTTTTTTTCAACGTTTATTTATTTTTGGGACAGAGAGAGACAGAGCATGAACGGGGGAGGGGCAGAGAGAGAGGGAGACACAGAATCGGAAACAGGCTCCAGGCTCCGAGCCATCAGCCCAGAGCCTGACGTGGGGCTCGAACTCACGGACCGCGAGATCGTGACCTGGCTGAAGTCGGACGCTTAACCGTCTGTGCCACCCAGGCGCCCCTCTAATTTTTAAAATCTCCTTCCCTAAATGTTGGTGCTTCCTCAGACTTGGCTCTTAGATCCAGCATGCCGAAATAATCATAATGGTGGAAGAGTGTTCTTCAAGTCTTTTAAGTTAACTGAGTGGCTCTTGTCTGAATACACCACCTCTCGTGTTTCTTCCCTTTTTAAGAGGAGAATAACATATACGAAGATGTTTGAAATTCATAGAATTGAAGACTGGAGGGGGAGAAGGGTGATGACGTCAGTGGCACCAAACCCTGGAAGGAAGAGAGAAACTGACTCAGGGTCCTTGATATACAGGAGCTGAATTGGGAGAGAAGCAGGTGAGCGGCCAGGGGCCAAGGAGGGGCCATAACAGATGGAGGTTGAGTTGAATGAACATTCAAATGCCAAGACTTACTAAAAGTCCTCCCTTCAAGCATCATTTTGAGTTCTCACATCACCACGTCCCCTCCCGGTCCCACCCAGCCATGGATCAAACATGTTAGGAACATTATGTTAGGAAAAAATGTATTACTTCTTTTCCTTTTGAGCCTTTTAAGGTGTATTACGTGTCTCGAGTTTCAATTTCATTAAGAAGCTATCAGCAACACAATTAGAGAAATTAATTGACACCTGTATGGTCCCCCAAAATGTGCCAGGGGTACAGGGCGAAAGATGAATAGAAAAGCGCTCAGAGTTCTACAGGACAAACAACCGTGTGGAAATGAATTCTCATACGTGGTTAATGCTACAGTGGAGACATATGTAAGGTGATAGATGAAGTTACGGAAAAGTGGTTTGCAAACCGGGGATTATGAATAGCACGCTCAGATGCTGTTTGCGGATGTGGCAAAAAAAAAAAGTGGAATTCCGGGATATTCACCAGCTTCGTCCCCTCTCCTGTGAACTCTTTCCACTGCGCAGACTGTGATTTGAAGCGTTTATATCTCCAAATTTTATGTTCAGTTTGTTTGAGGAAAGGATTCAATCATCAACAAAAATTGCAATCCCAGCGTTTCAGATCACACAGCTGAAAGCAGCCATTGAGTTTTTTCTGAGTGTCACAAATGTAGATCATGAAAGGTTTCCTTGGCTACTTCCATTATTTTTCATATTTTTTACAGAACATATCTAGTGAGCAAATACGCTAAGACAAAATGCTATCCTAAATTCCACTGTACCAGCATCCAATGTAAAGCAGCAAGAGCCACCACTACAGGTTGAGATCTGTTTGTAGTCTCTTTTATTTTATCCCACTCTTTCTTCCCAGAGGTGACACTGAGTTTAGAGACTGTCATTACCATGCGTAGATTCCTAATAGTGCACTATCAGGTTTCAATGAGTTTAAACTTTACGTATTTCGTGCCATTTTGTTTTCTGTATCTCACCATCTTCAGTTAGTTTCTTTAATGGAATGCATCCTTGTTGACAAAAAATAACTCTTTTCATTTATTTTCAGGATTAAATAGTATTCTGTTGTTTGTATCTACCCCAATTTATAATTTGTTCTCATGTTGATCTCATTTTTTCCCCTATTTTTAGTAAAGCAGAGTGGTAGGTAGAAATCTGAGATGTCCCCCAAGATTTCCAACCCCTGTTGTCCACATCCTGTCTGACTCCCTACCAGTGATTGTGGGTAGAGTATGCGTACCAGACATTTCACTCCTATGCTTAGGTTACATGGCAAGCCAAAAGCGAAGAAATTTTGAAATAAACTTAAGGTTGAAAATCAATTGACTTCAACTTGATCAAAAAGGAGATAGGAGTGGGTGGGCCTGGCCTAATCAGGTAAGCGCCCTAAAAGGGTTCAGGTCCTTACTAAAGGAAATGTACAAAGCATGGGGAGAAAAAAAACCCAAAACAAAACAAAACAAAAACAAGAACGACTCTTCTGGCCTTAAAGAGGCAAATGCCCATGTTGTGAACCACCTATGGATCAGGGCAACCTCTAGGAGCTGAGGTCCTCAGGCCTAGAGTCATAAAGAAGTTTCTTCCACCAACAGTCTAAATGAGCTTGGAAAGAGGATCTCTAGTCCAAGATGAGATTTCATCCTTGGCCAACACTAGGATTTCAGGCTTGTGAGACCCTGAGCAGAACACCCAGCTCCTGACCCATGGAAACATCAAGATAATCAATTTGTGTTAATTTAAGCCATTACATGTGTGCTAATTTGTGCCACAGCAGTAGAAAACTAATTCAGCAGCTACAAAAGCTTTTTTTCTATATTTCCTCGTGCACTGTCATGAGTGTTGCTCTGGAATATGTACTTAGGGCTACGTTTTCTGTGTTGTAGGTTACATATGTCTTTAACTTTACCAGAAACTGCTAAATGGCTCCCATAGGGGTTAATCTTCTGTATCACTGTGTTGACTTTCCAAACAAAACTAATTACCAGATCATTCATCTTGCAACCAAGACTTCTCTCTGTTTTTTGTTTTTGTTTTTGTTTTGTTTTTTCCTGGGTAAGCCCTTTACTAACTTACTCTCATTGTATAATAGAATTTTTTAACGCTTTTTTTTTTTTTTGTTAAGAATTCATATTGTAGATTTGCCTTGCATATCGAGTAGTGCACTGTTAGGGATGCTAAATTGTAATATGTAACCACTGTTTTGTTTTGTTTTTTTCTTTCTCAAAGATGATAAGCTTATTGGCTCATTTCATATATGCACTAAAAGCAACACAACATCCGTGTCTAGAGTGCCCTCCAGATTTACGAGTAGTGCTGAAATAATCAAAGATCTTTTATACACATTAGAGGCAGGCGTAAAGAAAGGTCACTAATTTTGCTTCGGCAGATCTATATTTGCACATGTTGCTAGGCGATAGAAGAAAATCACAGCCCTAAAATTCTAGATTGCCTTTTGCCGACATCCATTCTTTAAAAAACACAAACCCTAAAACAGCCCCCCCAAAAAGCAGGTCGATTTTTGTATTGTAAATATGTTTTGTAACACGAGAGGGATGTAATTTTGTGTAATTGTTTTTCAAATGTTGTTAAACACCAACACCTCTCCTAGACAATAGAAAGTTAATTTCCCACAGTTAGAAAAAGTGAAGTTTTGTTCTTCATTTTCTCTTGCTTTTCTTGTGAAACGCTTACAGATATCTTATTTGGCATGATTTTTAGAACATGACGGTTTTCTTCTAAAAGTCCAAAGTAATGTTCAATAGTCTCTTGGCGTTTCCAGGTTTAATATTTGGGGCTTTCATTTTTCACGAGTGATATTGTTGAATATCTGTATTCCTTAATGCTTTTGCTGAGGAATATATTTGAGAGTGAGCCTAGCAGGCCTCTTTTTTTCTTAATATATGACATTTATTGTCAAATTGGTTTCCATACAACACCCAGTGCTCATCCCAAAAGATGCCCTCTTCAATACCCATCACCCACCCTCCCCTCCCTCCCACTCCCATCAACCCTCAGTTTATTCTCAGTTTTTAAGAGTCTCTTATGCTTTGGCTCTCTCCCACTCTAACCTCTCTCTCTCTCTCTCTCTTTTTTTTTTCTCTTTATTTAGGTCTTATTTACCAGCTTACTTATTTATCATGAGTGTTTCATGCTTCTCCACATAGGCTGTCTTTCTTGTGAACTAGAAAAAAAAAAGACGTCTGTAAAATTACCTACCTGCCTCACATATGGACACCTGACTTCAACTCCAATGGTGCGAAAAGCCATAAGGTTTGGTTGACAACATTTCTAATAATACTAAAAACGAGCCTGGTTGACGGCCAACTTTGAGATTGTGGGCTTTCTGAGGTCTTCAAGAAACACCCTCTTGATTGTCAAGTATCTCCTGACATTGTATGCCATTCACTGTGACTTCTGTAGGCAGGCATCAGATCTGATGGGATTTTACTTACGTATTTGAAGGCTACATATGTGTATAAAGCATTCTATAAAGAACATGAACCAGAAGGGAGAAAGAGCCTATGAAACTTCCTTCCCGCCTTCAGGGCTAGTATTCATGATTCCCTCTCTTTCCATCTCTCTGAGAATGGGTGCTACCCATGCATTTTGTTTTTTTCATCTACTGTGAACCTGCCTTCTTCCTGAAACTATTTTCAATGTTATTTTGTCTCAGGCCTTCCTCAGTCCCTTTACTTGTGTTTAAATTGGGGGCCCCTCCCTTGTGTTGCCTTTTTACACTGTCCATCCTTTCTGACCATCATCACCTTGTGTTATAACTGCCTATTTACTTTCCCCAGACTACAGATTTCAACATGGCAAAGCCCTTACCCATCTATTCTCTGTGACAGTTGGGTATTCACAAGGTTTCTGGAAAATAGTAGGGGCTTAATAGCCCTGTACAGAAGCAAGTGCAGTATGGTAGCTAAAAGCATGAATTCTGGAGTCATTACTTGGGGTAGAATTCAAGTTCTGACACTGACACACCTTATTTGCCTTCAACACTTCTGCATAGGGTCTCACACCTTACATACTGCTCAAAGTACTGAACACATTCACAGAAACTATACTGTAGCTGGTCGTACCTGGAGACCTCATAACCTCGGGTCAATGAAATTTCAATTTCTTTATTAAATTTTCTTAAATTTCCGTGGGGCTTGGTTTTCTTACTTTTCAATTACGATAACTATAGTCCCTACTTCAAAGAAGTATAAAGATTAAAAGCGTTAATATATATCAAGTGCTTAAAACACTGGCTTCTATAGAACAAGCACTCCAAAGTGTTAGATATTTTTATTTTCTTTGTGTAAGTTTAATTAAATGAGACGTAAAGCCATCACAACCGTTGCATAATGGCTTGAATTCCATTAAGTGAATAAACCTTTTATGTTTCCTTTCTCCTACTGAGTGGTCATCGAGCTTTTGTCCATTCGTTACCTTTACAGTTACTTTGAAATTAAAAAAAAGTGTTCTGATACATGTCTTCATGAACACTCGTCTCTGGGAAAGACATCTGGAAATAGAATTCTGGATCCAAGCACATGCACGTGTTAATCTCACCAGCTAGAGACTGACTGCCCTATGCGACACTCTAGTCTACGCTAGTCTAGTCTAGTTGCTAGTCTAGACACTAGTCTGGTCTACACTCCTGCTTACCAAGCTGAGAGGTGTGAAATATTTCCCTGGTTCTATACTAGTTTTCGATTACTGCCGTAAAAAATCACCACAAACGTAGTGGCTCGAAATAACCATTTATATCTCTCAGTTCTGTAGACCAGAAGTCTCGAAATAGCATGGCTCATCTGGGTCCAGTCTTTAGAATCTCCTAAGGGAGAAATTGAGGGGTTTTCAGGTCTGTGTTTCTTTCTGGAGTCTCTGGGAATGAAACCACTTCCAAGCGCAATCACATTGTCAGACGAATTCGGGTCCCTTTTCCTTACTGCCTGTTTGTCAGGGACCAGTCTTTGCTCTTAGAGGCTATTTTCCTTTATTTTTTCCATGTGTTTTCCCTCCAGCAATGGTGTGTCCAGTCCCTATACACCAAATTTCTTAGAGCTCTCCTGCTTTACCTCTTTCATTCCAGTTGGAGAAATTTCTCTACTTTAAGAACTCATTTGATTAAGTTGGGCCCACCTAGATAATCTAGGCCCTTCTCCATTTCCTGAGGGCCATAGCCTTAATTATATCTGCAAAACTTTTTTTGCCTTGTGAAGCCCTGAGATGATTGGGATTCAGACCTGGACATCTTTAGGAGGGCATCATTCTGCCTAGCACAGTTTTTTAATTTGCATTTTGCTGATTATTACTGAGAGTGAGCATATTCTCTATGTTAATCGGCCCTGTTGGTTTCCTGTGCTTGGAATTAGATAGCCACATACTTCATCCAATTTCCTATTGGGTCATTTATCTTTTCGTATTGCTTTGTGTGGTTTATTATATATCGTGGCTAACTATCATTTACCGGTTATGTGCATTGAGATATTTTTAAAATTATAGCTTCACTTTTAAATGAGTTCGTGATGTCTTATATTAGTCAAAGACTTTACATTTTGATGTGGTCAAACATATCATTTTTTCTCTAACCCTTATATCATAAGGACATTCCTCTATATCACCTCCTAAAAGTTTTCAGCTTCCTCCTTTTTCATTTCTTTTTTTACACATGTGTCTTTAAATGATTTGGAGTGAATTTTAACACACGGGGAGATATAGATATAATTTTATTTTTAATAACTTTTGCATTGTCACTGTTTAATAGTACTGATGTCTTTTTTCATTTACTGGTCATGTTGCCAAGAATTATCATCTTCATAATCTTTCTTTCTTAAAAAAAATGTTTTACATTCGTGTAGGTTTTGTTTTTGTTTCTTTATGTTTTTCTTTTTGTTTTGTTTTGTCTTGATACCTGTTATGATGTCCGTGTTTGTGTCCTCCCCAAATATGTTAAAATCCTAACCCACCAAAGGTGATGGCATTAGTAGGTGGGGCCTGAATAGGTGATTGGCATGAATGGGATTGGTGCTCTTATAAAGAGACCCCATGCAGCCCCCAGCCCCATCTGCCAAGTAGGAATACAAAGACAAGTGTGCAGCCTGGAAAAGGCTCACACCCACCCTCATCCTACCGTGCCAGCACCCTGATCCCAGACTTCTAGCCTTCGGAGCTGTGAGAAATACATTTCTGTTTTTTTGTATAAGCCAACTAGTCTGTGGTGTTTTATTCCAGCAGCCTGACCAAACGAAGACGATAACTCTTATACTTTTTGCCTAAAGGATTTTGTCGTTGTTGTTAGACTAAACTCAGGAAGCTATGGTTTTTGTTTATAATCCAATTGATTTTATATTTTTAATTACATTAATTGATTTGGGCTGTGCAGAGGAATATGAACTTTGTATTTTGATCTATATCAAGCAAACTTCCTCATTTTTTTTTTTTTTACAGAATTGTTTACAGAATCTTTTGAATTCTTTTACGCAGACGAACATAACAATGGTGGATATTCACGATTTTGTTCCTTGGCTTCAAACTTTTATATTTTTTATCTATTTGTCTTGTGTTATTGCACTGCCTCAAACCCCCATTATGTTATGAAGAATAATGATGATGATGGTATCCTTGTTTTCTTCATTTACAAGGTTTACATAACTTTTTGATGTGTGTTTTGATGTAAGCCCTTCATCAAATTTAAACGTTTTTACTATTCCTGTTTTTCTAGGAATTTAAAATTGTGTGTTTGGTGTTATCAATAATCGTATTGATTCTTATTTTTGATTTGCTTTTTCTCTTTTAATTGATTAATATTGCCTACTACATTAATGTTTTACTAATGTAAACATTTTGCGATTAAGCAAACACTTAAAAACCCAATTAAAAGAGTACATTGCTGAGTTTAATTTGCTCACTTTTTATTAATGAGTAGCATCTTTGTTCGTAAGTGAAATTGGCTGAAATTTCCTCAGACCATCTTTGGTTTGAATGCCTCATTAAATTAATTAAAGAAATGGAGAATCTTTCCCCTTTTCTTTATCCGAGAATAGTGTGCACATCAATTAAATGCTGCCATTTCTGTGAATGTTTCATAGAACATGTCTGTTGAGTTGTTAAATCTGAAGGTTTTTGACCAGTTTTATCAATGTTTCCTTTTCTTTAATGGTTTTTGGATGCATTCATATTTTCTGTTTATCTTGAATAAGTTTTGATTCTTCTTGGAATTTATCAGTTTATGTTTTCATTATATATGACATACTGTTCTTGATTTCTTTCCAGCTTTATTATTTATACCTTCTCTGTAGTTTCTTAAGCCTCTTACATCTTTTGACATTTCCTAACGTTTTCAATCTTGAAAAAAAAATGTTAATGTCTCATGATCTCACCTACACCTTTATCCTTAAGGAATGTCAACCCTGTTCACTATATCCTTCTGGCGTTTTGATTGTTGTCCCTGCCCAGTCACAACTGAACATGGATGTTCAAAGTGGGTCCAAGCAAGTCCCTGGTTCTACTCCCCTTCCTGCCTCTATTTTGTATGCCCTTTTGAAAGGGCGGGCCTACGCTGGCGGACTCCATCTTGTTCTGTGTCCTTCACCTAGACCACGCGGCCTCCCCTTGAGTAACCTCCTGCTCACCCGTTCAAACTTCCTGATCAAAACACGCCCAGTGACCTGCATAACAGGACTCTGACCCTTCCCCAGCCAATCAGCTGAGGCCACAGCCATTACCTCACCAACTGCCCCTAGACCCCTATAAAACCTTTGTGCTTTTGAAACTCGCTCTCTCTCCCTGGTATCTCACCGCTGCGTCGGTGCAGGTAGGGGATTGAGCTCGAGCTAGCTCGAATAAAGTCTCTTTTGCTTTTGCATCGGACTCAGCTCCCTAGTGGTCTTTGGGGATCATGAATTCTGGCATAACACTTTGTATGTCTTGATGGTCAAGGTCAGTTGGTCCTGGAAAGATGGAGACTCCTTTCTTGCCTGCTGGTCTCTGTCTGTAAGGAGCCTAAAGTACCCAGGTGGCAGCCATAACTTTTAATAAATGGGAATTTTTCTGTGTTCTTCAGCCCTTTTCAGTAATAGAATCCAAGAGGTACATGAGTAGGAGGAAGCACTCAATGGGTCACTTATACAGACGTTGAGTGTGGCCACTTCGACTTCTATCCACTGGTCTGTGGACTCAAATTCTTCTGGTGGGGAGGCAATGCCATACAGAGCTCTCTGATTGAGTGCCTTATACTCTATCCTGAAAAATGCACCTTATCGTTATCGAGTTCTGGCCCTTCAGCTGCCAACAGGCCACCACTTGGCTGGTTGTTCTCCCTGAGGTATGACGCCATCAGATTGGGGACTCATCTTTAATCTCTGTGACTGGCATGTTGGATCTACAGCAGGGGCAGCGTGAGGTTAGCTTTAGTCAGTGGAGGTGTGCAGCTTGTGGTAAGTCCTAAATTTGCCATTTCCTCTCCAAGTCATCCCCCTTGAGGCCAAAGTGTCAATAATCCCATAATGGGAGTCCTTAGGTTCATTAAAGATTTCTGGTGTTTCCAGGAAGTTATCAGAAACCTTATTACGTCCGTTTCATTTCAAGCTGAAAAAAATGTTATTTTATTAGATGGGCGTTGCCTTTTAATGAGAATGAAAAACCTTTAGACAGAGCACTGTAAAGAAATCATTTGTGCATTTTAATTTGTCACCAACCCAGAAAGAGCAGGACGGTTTTCTCTAAAAGCAGTGGCCCTTAAACTTCTGTGTGCCTCAGAATCGCCTGTGAGGTTTATTAAATACTGATTACTGTTTCTACCCCAGTTTCCAATTTAGTTGGTGTGGAATTGGGCTTGGATTTACATTTCTTACACGTTCTCTGTGATGCTAATGATGCTGGGAACCGCACTTTAAGAACCACTGCGTAGAAGATACTTCCTACCTGGCTGGCCTCCGCTAGACTCTGGCTTCTTTAATTCAGTGTGTTGAACCATCCATGGTGTTCTATTTTCTTCACCCACCAGTTTTAAGGTTTCACCAGCAAAGAAATTTCAGACAACAAAATCAGTTTGGATGTGATTTGATTTCTCTTCCTCTTTCTTTAATTTTTATATTTTGTTAACTCAAGTTCTGCTCATCTTTTTTGTGCTACCCACTCGTCCCATGAAACCTGTACTGTTGTACGTCTTTCTTGTCTGAACTGACCATGTACCATTAAATCTCTAACCCGGCAAGGACTTCTTGGATGCCTGATAAAACCCTGCCTACTTTTATGTGTCCACACATCAGGGGGTACCTTTAAGCTCTTTTTCCTCTCAATCCTTCTGAGCTAAGAGCTCAATGATTTTGTCCCATTGCCTAGAAACTGGATTTTGCTTTCTGGGCTCGTTTTCATTTGAACCATATTCCTTTTGGTTATCAGAGTGGACAGACCCTAAAAGCAACCAGCTCTGGCTCCCAGTCTAGATAAAAGTTTTTTTTTTTTTTTTCTTCAACATCTAACATCTCCCCTTGAGAAGAGAATACGGGCTCTCTTATTAAGGCTCTTACAGCAATTTTCAGATCTTTTTAGCAGTTGTTCAATATCTACTATAAATAGTGGGTCTTCAAAGAAGAATTTCTAAGGAAATTCTCCAAAGTGTTTCTCAATAGTCTACTCCTAAAGACCTAAAACCTCTTATTTATTCAATTGGTAGATTTCTGTCTGTCCCCAGACACATTTTAGGGGCCTGTGGAGCTGTTGAGTCAGGCGGTTTTGTTGTGCTAATTATTTGGTAGCAAAGACAAGACAATGACCTCTGTCGAAGCTGAAACCAGAGGTTTCTCTGTGAGGAAACATCGTGCAGATGACATCTTGTGTGATCCTTCTGGCCGCGACAGATCAAGGATGTTACCATTTAAACAAAATCTGATTTTACATATATCCCTTGTCCTATATGCTGTTCATATTAATAACAAAAAACACACGTTATGTATCATACCTTACCTAGCTGCAGTTTTATGAGAATGCATTCCTTAATATCCTTGTTTTGCTTCTGTAATGGCTTGCAATATAAATAACAACCCAGGTGGAAAATGTTGAAACTTCGATACGAAACAAAGCATTTTTTTTTTATTGGCTGTACTTTAGGTAACCTCAGTCCTCAAGAGCTGACATTTACTGTGTCCCTTCTCTTCACACATTCTGTTTATCCTTTATGCAAATTATAAGATCGCAAAGCAGTCTATGGACTTGTTAGTTATGCATGTCTTATGACACTGTTAATGCATCTATGCACATCTAAATGATACATTGGGAAAAAAATTGATTCACCACTATGTATTTTACAAACTGTAACTGATGGTTTGACTGAGGGGATTAGCTAGAACTTGTTAGACGTCTAGGAACACATGTGGAATGGTTTTCATGCCTTCCTAATTTCACTATATTAAAATTTCGGCAGATAAACAGCTTTTGAAAAAGTGCGTAACAACTTATAGGCAATATGTGTGTTTGCAGTTTCTCAAAATATATGTTAGAAGGAATAAAACAAAAGAGTGATGAATGGATTATTACACTTTTTATGGTACGCATTTTGCCAGTCATATTAATATAAAACTAGTTTAGGGACTTGCAAACTATTCAAAATTTTAACTAAAAAGTTTGCTATGACTATCCTCATTATGAAAACTTGACCTTTTCTCCCTTTATATCTTGTGACTGTAGCTCAGGGAGGAAATAATGAATTTCACTTAGTCACTTACATCGGTATTATGTAGCGTTCCCCTTGTGCTCACAGGGGAATCTGCCTTGAATTTTACAACAGTGAAATCCATTATGGTTGTCTCCATGAGAATAAAATTTTCATTTTTGCCAGGTTTTCTCAGTAATATTCCTGCCAAACTTAGATATATTCATCCTGAGGGGCGCCTGGGTGGCTCAGTCGGTTGAGTGTCCGACCTCGGGTCAGGTCATGATCTCAGTTTGTGAGTTCCAGCCCCGCGTCAGGCTCTGTGCACACAGCTAGGAGCCTGGAGGCTGCTTGGGATTCTGTGTCTCCCTCTCTCTCGGCCCCTCCCCTGCTCACACTCAGTCTCTCTCTCAAAAATAAATATTAAAATATGTTAAACAAAAAAGGTATATTCAACCAGAGAACTCTTACATGTGAAGAACTCTTAACATTGATAAGACAACTTGAAATGTACGATCAATTTTTAATAGGTCTAGATAATATGGTTTATTACTTGCTTGCAAAGAAATAGCTGTATTTTAAGTCTTTTATGATCCCATACTCTGTGTTTGCCAAACTTCCTGATATTTTCAATTTTATATGTGGTTTGTATTATTCAGTGTAGAGACTAAGCTGCAGTAAAAATAAAAAATAAAATTAAAAAAACCCACAACATATAACATCTCAAAAAGGTAGAACTGCTCAAAGCTAATATGTAGTCCAGGGTGGGTAGGTAGGTATATTTCCACATTCAGAAATTCAGAAATTCAGATTCCTTCTCGCTTGTTGTTCTCTCCATTTGCTAGGGTCTTGCCTGTTTCACAGATTTTGGCTTGCAGGAGAAAGCGTGGACTGGGAAGGAATCGATTTTTTAAGGAAAAAACAGCAGGATGAGATCAGGGCCAGCACTTGCCAGGCTGTGGTCTTTCCTTTCGAGGAATAGCAGGTTGGTTTTACCATGTCTAGTTATAATTCTTATTATCAAATCAAAATTGAGTTAGAATGTATAGTCTTTAAAATATTTTTATGGTTGAAATGGATACATGAATAATTGGCATATAGAACCACAGTGGTAAAATATCCATTATATGTGTGCTTAATAAGAAAGCTCTAGCAAAGATGCTCAAAATCGTTTTGCCTGTAACTCCATCAAATTAACGTTTCTAACTTGACCATTTTTAAGTGTTTGTATCCTTTAGAGGGTTCCTATAGGAACTGTTTAATATTCTTGAATTTTAAAATGTGGCATTTAGTTTCCTGCCATCATCACTCTATAGCATTCTTTATAAATATGACAAATATATTAATTATGACCTCACAAATGCATTTACGGATTTATAGCATTTACACTCTTCCTATAAAAAATGTGACATTAACAATAAACATTAAACCGAACATTAAACATTATTAGCGTTAATTACCAAGTTTAGGGGAGATTTTAAAATTATGAAATAAAACTTGGTTTTGAAATCATGTCATAGAATTATGCTTATTGAATGGATAAGTGCTCAGAACCTCCCCCCTTTTCTAAAATAAGCAATTTCCTAGGAAGGCAACTGATAGAAGACTATATTCGTACATGTGTCTCTTCCTACATACCTCTTTGCGTAATGAAGATTGAAAAATATATAACAACTTCAATACTGATTTTCTGGAGTGAGATAAAATATTTCAAATAATATTCTATCATTCTGCCAATTTTTGCCTATGTGGCTACAGAGATATTTTCTTCCTTAGTTAACATTTCTGAGAAAACATGATTTATGCTCTGCAAGTGTGTTAAACAGAATCAGGTGTATTTGCATGTATTAGAACAGACACAGTAGCTCTCCTGCTTGGTTTCTGTAGCTTAAACACATTTCTAATTCTGTTGCTGTCATGAATTTGCATGTTCTGGTTTTGTAGTAAGGGGAAATAATTTTTAGATGTTGTGAGTTAACTTTTAAGAAGTATACAAGGATTAATGGAGGACTAAATTTGTTTCTCAGATAAGAAAATATGTATTTCTGAGGATGCAGGCTGCCTTAGTAAAAACTTCTAGCTCAACTATGTGACATTTGGTTTAAAAAAGGAAAGAGAAAAAAAAAATATGTGGGATTCAATCAAGTTTGCATATGCTGCTGTCTAGATAGTGTGGATGCTCAAATGCCAAATATAGATTAAAAGATATAAATGGGACTTTTTTTCCTCTGACAACAGAATTCTAATACATGGTATTTAGAGGAGAAACATACAAATCTTTTGAAACTTTTAAGAGGAAGGGGATTGAAATTATTTTATTTAGGGGAAATATTTGGACAGATTATATTAAATAACTTCAAAATGTCTAGGGTTCAATTAATCTATTTCATTTCAGAGTTGCTCCTAGAGGTGGTATAAAAAAGGGGAGATTGTTATTCCCCGTAAACTTGGAAAATATTAGGTTAGAGAAAGCCCTTTTTTTTTTTTAACTGTGAGACTTCTCAGGGCTTTTAATATAATAAATAATAGCTAACATTATTGAGTGCTTGCTCTGGGTCAGGTCACGGCATGGGGTGAACATAATAACCACCATACTAGGGAAACAAGAGTCAGGTCACTATGATGAAATCTGTAAATGAATATCATAACAGTTTTATGAAGTAGGTACTATTGTTATTATTGTCATTTTGGAACTAAAAATATTTTTTTTATTATTTTTTTAACGTTTATTTATTTTTGAGACAGAGAGAGACAGAGCATGAACGGGGGAGCATCAGAGAGAGAGGGAGACACAGAATCCGAAACGGGCTCCAGGCTCTGAGCTGTCAGCATAGAACCTGATGCGGGGCTTGAACTTATGAACCATGAGATCATGACCTGGGCCGAAGTCAGACGCTTAACCGACTGAGCCACCCAGGTGCCCCAGGAACTAAAAATATTTAGACTTTGAAAGGTTAAACAGTTTGCCTGAGTTTCTGTGAATAGTAACTTCTAAAGAAGTTGTGGGGAGGGGGGGGGGCGGCGCCTGGGTGGCTCATTTGGTGAAGCATCTGACTCTTGGTTTTAGCTCAGGTCATGATCTCATGGTTCATGAGTTCAAGCCCTGCATCTGGCTCCACTCTGATAGCGTGGAACAGGCTTGAGATTCTCTCTCTCCCTCTCTCTCTGCCCCTCTCCTGTTCACTCTCTCTCTCTCTCTCTCTCTCTCTAAGTAAATAAATAAATTTAAAAAAAAAATAGGGAAAAAAGAAGTCATATGGGCCAAGCAGAACAAAGTGGAAGTCTGGATTCTGAACTACCAGAAGATATATCACCTCTCCTCTCATCAGCCAATGTCCATTGCCCACTGATGGTTCCCAATAATAGAATATAGTGTACTGTGTTTCCCAAATGTATGGGTTCTCACATCTTACTTTTTTCCAAAGAATCTCAGAGTCTTTTTGTGTTACAGAATCTGTTTGGTAAATATTCAAGTTTTATGCCTGATCTACAACCTCTAGCTACATTATTAAACCTTCTTTGCTTTTTAATAGTGTTTTGTTCTGTTTTGTTTTCAAAATCGGAGAGAGACATGATATGGGAGAAGGAAAATCTGAAGGTGGGACATAGGAAAATTAGATACAGAAGGAAAAACATATGTATTGGGTAGAAGATAGAATATCAATGAGGGGTGGAAGTCAAAGTGAGCTCTTGTTTATTTCTGTTATTAAAAATCATGGGGCGCCTGGGTGGCTCGGTTGGTTGAGCCTCTGACTTCGGCTCAGGTCATGATCTCACACTCTGTGAGTTCGAGCCCCGCGAAGGTCGTGCTGACAGCTCAGAGCCTGGAGGCTGCTTCAGATTCTGTGTCTCCTCTCTCTCTGTGTGCTCCACCCACCCCCCCATGCTCTGTCTCTGTCTCAGAAATAAAGAAACATTTAAAAAATTTTTTTAAATCATTATTTCAAGATTATTTATTTTTAATAGTTTGTTGCTTAGCTGAGTATCTGGGCCCTGAAGCAATTCACTGAAGAAAACCATTTTAAGAAGTCAAATAAACAGAAATAGTCTGAAGATGATTCCCTGCTGCTTTTTTCTGAAAATCATGAAATAACAACAGAACCATAGAGTGTTTTGAGCAGCCCCAGCATGGAGTATGCACCGAATGAAGAAAATATCTTTCTTGACCTATTTAAAACATGTATTTTCAACCTTTTTCTTTGTTCCTACTGCTTCCTCAGACAGGGAGTTGGTATAGCTCAGTAGGAGAAGTAGGTTGGTAAAATTTAATGCCAATTTTGCATAAACTAGAAGTGTTTCTCACTTGGACCTGAGAAGAGCAAGGTGGAACCAGTTTTATATAAAACACCACATAAAAACATACTAAATTATTTATTTAGACTCCAGGTAGAAGCATACCAGAGAGTATCATCTTTTCATGTACATTTATTTATCTTTAGGTTAAATTATTCATGCTGAATAGTGGAGTGAAAATCTATTCCAGTTTCCAGAAACCATCCCCTTTTGCCTGAATTTTGCAAAGAGATAAATTAGGTCCACTCCCAAGGGATCTGTCTTGCCTCATAACAAACAGTGGGCTTTCACCTAATGACATTTTTTTGTGTTGGGGGCTGTCAGACAAACATCTACATCCATGATATATCAAACTCAGAAGAAGCGGTCTTCTAAATGTCCTCCGTATTGATGTGATTATAGGTATCATTTCTGATAAGCTTTTAGGGGTCCTAGGACATGTCAGGATTCTCCATGTTCTGTCCAGCGGCTGTGAAAATCCAGAAAAAGACCAGCACTGGGTCACTAGCTCATTAGGGAGCAGTCATAGGGAGTAAACTTCCTTGGAGAAATAATTCACATGGACACAAGACAATTCCTTGGTCCAAGTTTTGATTTAGTTGAAAGTGGAAGAATGAGAAGCCCGTGGAAGTAAAGGAAACAAAACAAGAGAAGTAGGAAGAATGCATTGACCCAAAGTAGACTTGATTTACAGATACCAAGGTTGTAATGCGAGATTTTATTGTCTTTAGCATTATGATGTATTTATAGTAATTTTTTTCAAGCCCAGCCTACCTACCCGGAGTCTAGACCTGTGTGTATTTTATGTGCAATTGCCAGGAAGACCCCCTAAGAATCACTTTGGTTGCCATTTAAAAATGCAAAATGAGGTCCCATCCTGAGAAGTTTTGATTTAAGAGGCTTGAGGTGGGATTCGAGAATCTGAGTAGTACTAATTGAAAAAAAAACCAAAAAAACAAAAACCCTAGAAGGTCCTGGTACACAGGCAAGTATCCATGTCAGACCGCAATGAACTGAAATAAATAAATACTTTCCACAGTGAGACAAACAGGCTGAAATCAGAAAACAAGTAGAATGCCTGATGTTTTAAGTCTTGGAAGTAGAAGTGGGTCAATGAGGCAGGCAGGCAGGGTGATAATTTCCCCTAAGACTGATTCTCCCTTTGTTTCATTTTAACTGAATGATGAGTTCAGCAGATAGACAACAAAAACACAAATTACATTTCTCAGTCTTCCTTGCATCTGGAAGTGACCATGTGACTGAATTCATGGCTGGTGGGACGTCGGAGGAAATGGCATATGGCAACGAGGAAACTGTTTGCCCCACATTGTCATTCTTCCCTCTCCCTTGGGTGTTTGGACTGTCGACGCTGCTAAATTAACCCAGCAGAAAATGTGGAGGGTGATCATACGATAAGCTGGAAGGAGCCAGAATCCTTGAAGACTTTCTGGAGAAGAGCTACCACAGCAGCACCGGCCCTGATGTCCCTAAGGTTTTTTAAACAAACGAGATTTATACTCTCTTTTTTAGTTTATTTATTTATTTTGAGAGAGAGAAGGGAGCGGGAGAGAGAGAGGCAGAGAGAGACTCTCAAGCAGGCTCCATACCATTAGCACAGAGCCCCACGGGTGGCTGGAACTCATCAACTGTGAGATCGTGACCTGAGCCAAAATCAAGAGTCAGTCGGTCACCTCACCAACGGAGCCACCAGGCGCCCCAGAGATTCGTACTTTTATCTTGCTTTTCATGCTGTTCTTTGCCTCCATCGTGCCTAATTTTTAACTATCTGACTGTATGCACACAAACCAATGCCAAGGGCGCCTAGTTGAGACGGGGTGGTTGCCTGGGATGCCAAGGGCAGGATACAGAATGACTCAGAAACAATTCCTTCACAATCCTTCACCATGAAACTGGAACATTAAAGAGCAATACTACTATTCATAAAGTTCAAAAGAAACATGTAGTTTAAAGATATAGCACCGAAACAACGAGACAACTAAGGGTTTCAAAGCATTGATAACATGTGCAAAAATAGAGGTATCATGTCAGTTTGTATTATTACTGCCAAAGGACAGTCTCGATTGACCCTAATTAACAAAACTACTGAATGTGTGTTTGTATGTTCACGCGTGTGTGCTCGCATTCATTTGAATATAGAAATTTTAAAGGCACCACTCTAATGAAAAGTAGAACCTTTATTTTTGTACTTGGCTTGTCATTTTAGAAGGGGGTAAATAGCAATAAATGTCCTATGAATTATAAGAATTAAATTATGCATTGGGAAACGTGAGCAACCCTGCTCAAAATATATGAGCAGCGCATGTGAATTTTGTTGGGGCATTTTTGATATCATGATTCTAAAACCTTCCTCAAAGAGTCAATGCTGGGAACAAACAGTGACTCATGGTCGGTGTGTTTTATTAAAATTAAATCCTGATAAGAATCTGAGATGACATTTTTGCCATTTGGAATTTCAGAGAAAGTATTTTGGGTTTTGAAAATAGGTTCTGGCCGTTTATTCGAATCACCTAGAACTTAGCTTCCCATCTTCCATCAGCTTGTGCTGATTATTTCCACGAAACTGCTTAGCTTTCCTAGGATTTCTGATGTACTAATCCTTTCTCATGGGCACATTTTTAAGAATAAAGACAAACCCATTTATTTTCTTCTTTTCACAGTACACATTGGTTATAATAAAAAGGAAAAATACAGAAAAGCACATGGAACATGGAAAATACTATAATGATACCTTCCTGAGCGAGTCGTTGTTACCATCTTGGTCTGTATTTTGGCTACCTTCTTGCCTTTATTTTTTAAACACCTGTTTTAAATTGTATGTGTAATTCAGGCTCATTGTAAAAATATCAAAAGACCATAGGTAGTAAATGATATATAGTAAACTCTGAGT
This sequence comes from Prionailurus viverrinus, assembly GCF_022837055.1. NCBI lineage: Eukaryota > Metazoa > Chordata > Mammalia > Carnivora > Felidae > Prionailurus > Prionailurus viverrinus. The sequence continues at coordinate 226,411,320 of NC_062561.1, read as the reverse complement.
TCCTTCCCTATGCCCTACCTCTGCAGGTAAACACTATTAGTGATTCACAGTGCATTTTTTCAGACATTTTTCTCCGCACTCCTAAATAGGTAGATGTATTAACACAAATACACACATATATAGAGATGTACATAATACCTCTTAGAGACACATTTTTACAACGTACATGTGCTAAGCCTCTCTCCGCACACACACATGCACGCATACACGTACAAATATATATATTTCTGTGACCCGAAATTTCCACTTAATAATACATTAAATTTCAAGCCAGCTGAGTATTAGTATCTTTACTTGAAAAATTTCCAATGAATAGTAGTCAGTTCCAGTAACAGAAACTTTCAGTCTAAATTCCAAATCTAGTATTTTGGGAGGTCTTCAAAAAGTGCAAAAGTAGGGGCACCCTGGGTGGCTTAGTCTGTGAAGCAGACAACTTTTGGCTTCGGCTCAGGTCATGATTCTTGGGATTGAGCCCTGCTTTGAGCTCCTGCTGACCGCACAGAGCCTTCTTGGGATTCTCTCTCTCTCCCTCTCTCTTTGCTGCTCTCTCTTTCAAAATAAATACACTTTTTTTTTTTTTAAGTGCAAACGTAAGAGACATTATGGGAAATCTACTCAACACTGCGCAGGAAGTCCTAGATAGTTTAGTAAGGTTAGGAAAAACAGATATGAAAGAGATCCTCATTGTAAAATAAAAATTAAAACAGTGTTTATTCACAGATGACATGATCATCTATGCAGAAAATTCTATGAAATCTGTAAAAATGTTACAAAAACTAAAAAGTGAGTTTAGCAAGGTCACAGGCACAAGATCAACATACAAAAGTCTATAAAACGGAAACAATCATAAATTCAACCTAGTTTTTGAAGGACAGAAGAACATGCTACCCCCCCAAATTCCTCTTTGGCATAAAGATTACTTTAGGCTGATTGTTTTTGAGAAATGGCAGATATAGGAAAATCTCTCAAAAGCAAAAAGAATTTTTTTTTGTAAGAGACATTTACATTTGCAAGGGAAATGGCCATTTGTAAGATTGTTTCCCTCTCTGTACCAGGAAGAGAAGACGACTCCGTTTCTAGAAACTCTTATCATCGGAGAAGGCAAGGGCTTAAATCTGCATACAACCTCACTCTTACCCTGTCATAACTGCTTCCTTCCCCCAAAATCTCTTTTGTGTTTAGCCGGAGATTTCATTTAACATTTTGGGCCTTCGGGGGCAGTTACTCAATGTTTCTGGACATCTCTCATGTAGATAAACTCCTGTTCGTTTTTTCCCCTGTTGATCTGTTGTTTGTTATGGGGGGTGCAGGGGGCTGTCTCTGGGAAGAACTTACAAGGCTGAAGGGGAAATTAATTTTTGTCCCCTACACCTTTATTTACTGAATATCATCCTACATCACACGAATTTGAAAAACATTTGGGTTAGGTTCTGTATTTCTGATAGTATATATGTGTGTGTGTGTGTGTGTGTGTGTGTTTATTTATTTTTGACAGAGATAGAGCGCAAGTGGGGGAGGAGCAGAGAGAGAGGGAGACAGAATCCGAAGCAGGCCCCAGGCTCTGAGATGTCAGCACAAATCCCGACATGGGGCTCAAATCCATGAACTGTGACATCAGGACCTGAGCCCAAGTTGGATGCTTAACCAACTGAGCCACCCAGGCTCCCCTGTATATGTATATGTATATGTATATGTATATGTATATGTGTGTGTGTATACCAGGAACAGGAAATCACATATACACACATATAAAATATGTATATTTTATATATATGTATATGCATAGTTTACATATATGTATGTGTATATTTTACATATATAAAATATGTATATTTGTGTATTTAATGTTTGTTTATCTTTAAGCCAATTTAATTTTTTTTTTTTTTTCAACGTTTATTTATTTTGGGGACAGAGAGAGACAAAGCATGAACGGGGGAAGGGCAGAGAGAGAGGGAGACACAGAATCAGAAACAGGCTCCAGGCTCTGAGCGATCAGCCCAGAGCCCGACGCGGGGCTCGAACTCACGGACCGCGAGATCGTGACCTGGCTGAAGTCGGACGCTTAACCGACTGCGCCACCCAGGCGCCCCTCTTTAAGCCAATTTAATAGAGCTCTTTACAGGGACGCCTGGGTGGCTCAGTCGGTTGGGCATTGGACTTCAGCTCAAGTCATGATCTCACAGCTGGTGAGTTCGAGACCTGAGTCGGGCTCTGTGCTGACATGTTGGAGCCTGGAGCCTGCTTCGGATTCTGCGTCTCCATTGCTCTCTGCCCCTCCCCTGCTTGTGTTCTGTCTGTGTCCCTATCTCAAAGATAAATAAACGTTAAAAAAATGAATAGAGCTCTTTACAAATTAATTCGTAAAAAAATACCACCAGGAGGTAAAAAGCAAAAGATGCACATCTGCAACAAATACATAGACATAAACATGCAGACTGATGAAGACTGGATTTATAAGACGAGTGCGGTTGCTTTAATTTTTCAAAAGTTTGAGTTATAACCTGACTGATATTAAGATTCAGCCATCCAATTACATTCTAACTTCTACACAAGAAATTTAAATTAAAAGTACTATTTATAATAGCATCAAAATATTATGTAGATAAGGATACGCCTAGTAAAAGCTGCGTCAGACTCGTACACCGAAAAGTACAAAACACTGCCGAGAGAAATCAAAGCTGACCCGAGTAAATGGTCAGATATATAATGTTCCTGAATCAGGAGATTCAATAGTAATATGTCAAGTCTTCCCAAAATGACCTCTAAATTCAACACAATCTCAATCAAATCCTCTCAGCTTTTCTCTTTCTTTCTTTCTTTCTTTTCTTTTGAAATATTTATTTATTCTTGGGGCACCCGAGTGGCTCAGTCAGTTAAGCAACTGACTTCGGCTCAGGTCACGATCTCACGGTCCGTGAGTTCGAGCCTCGCATCGGGCTCTGTGCTGACAGCTCAGAGCCAGGAGCCTGCTTCGGATTCTGTGTCTCCCTCTTTCTCTGCCCCTCCCCTGCTCACGCTCTGTCACTCTCTGTCTCAAAACAATAAACAAACATATATATATATATATATATATATATATATTTTTTTTTTTTTTTTGAGACAGACAGAGAGAGAGACCTGGGGAAAAAGGGAGAGGGGCAAGAGAGAAAGAATCCGAAGCAGGCTCCGTGCTGTCAGCGCTGAGCCAAACGCAAGGCTCTATCTTACGAACTGAACCATAAGATGATGACCTGACCCGGAATCAAGAGTTGGACATTTAACCGACTGAGCCACCCAGGCGCCCCTTCACGGTCTTATTTTAGAAATTGATTAGCTGATCTTAAAGTTGATAGGAATGAATAAACACTATCAAAAAAGAAAGCAAAAGTGGGAGACACACACTGCATTATGCTAAGCAAAATAAGTCACTCAGAGAAAGGCAAATAGCACAGGATTTCACTCATATGTGGAACTTAAGAAACAAAACAAAGAGCAAAGGGAAAAAAAAGAAGAGAGAGGGAGGCAAACCAAAGAAACAGACAGACTCTTAACCATGGAGAGCTGATGGTTACCAGAGGGAAGGTGGGTGAGGGGATGGGTGAAATAGGTGACAGGCATTAGAAGGTACTGGAAATCAGCCCTGAGTGCCTTCTGGAAGTGTTGAATCCCTGTATTGCACACCTGAAACTAATTTACACTGAAAGTTAACTAACTGGAATTTTTACAAAACTTAAAAAAAACAAAAAAGCCAGGGGGAGTCATGAAAAAAATTCTTTAAAAAAAAATGGGGGGGGGTAGTGTGATATGGATAGGCAAATAAATCCATGGAAAAGAAAAGAATCCAGAATTAGTCAATGGAATTTGACAACAGCACAGGGGCAATTCGGGATAGTCTTTTCCACGCACAAACGCGGCTGGGCCAGACCCGTAACTTGCCTCACATATCTAAATTAGCTATAAATGGATCTAAGGCCGTGATGTAAATCTTTAAAGTACGAAAGTTATGGAAGAAAACGTGGGAGAGTAACTTTATGACCTACTTTTGTGCTTATAAAGATGTACTGGAGCATAGCCGTGCCTTTTTGTTTATGTATCGCCTAGGGCTGCTCTTGTGATAAAATGGCAGAGTTGAGTAACAGAAATCATATGGTCCAGAGAGCCCAAAGTCTTTATCATCAGGCCCTTTTCTGAACTCTGCCAACTCCTGCTGTGGGTTATAAGGAATAGAAAATGCAGTGCAAACTGGCTCCATGGCCGAACAAACCGAACCACCAGGAGGAGCCTGACTTCACGGCCGTCTTAATGCTACAGCTCTGAGTTTTGTGGGTAGATTTCATCTTCAAACGGGTAACATGACTGTGAGGCTTCAGGGCACACAGCGCAGATGGGGCTATCTAGAAGAAGAATTAAAAAGTTGTTTCTTTCTGGGGCTTTGTGTTTAGTTTCTGGACACTTTACTCAGATGCTCTCAAAAAACTAACTTCAGGTAGCCTTGATATAAATGGCAGTGTGACAAGGGAGTGATGGTCATCTTTCCAAATCGCCTTCTTTGCCATGATCTATCTTAGGGCTTGGTCCCACATCTCTGAATCATCCATGAATGGTGAATGGAATTACCTTTTGGCAACTCAGGGCTGTCTTGTAGGTAGGGATGGGTTGGTGAGAAGTGACAGTAGTGACTCTCCATGTGGTCCTTGTCCTACCCTAAAATCACTGCCTATTTCACGTTTGCATAGTGGGATTTCTGGTAAGTTTTCTTCCCTTCCCTTCCCCTCCCCTCCCTTCCCTTCCCTTCCCTTCCCTCTCTTTCCTTCTCATTTTATTTCTTCCCTTCCCCTCCCTCCTTCCCTTCCTTCCTCCCTCCCTTCCTTCCTTCCTTCCTCCCTCCCTCCCTCTTTCTCCCTTTCTCTTTCTCTTCTTTCTATTTTTCCTTTCCTTTCCTTTCCTTTCCTCTTTCTTTCTTCTTTCTTTCTTTCTTTCTTCTTTCTTTCTTTCTTTCTCTTCCATTTTTCAGAGGTTGCATTGCTAAAAATGCTCGTAAGGTATTAGGGTTTCATCTTTATGAATATCCTCACCTATTGCTTGGAGACAAATACCCTTCATAATACAAATGAAGCATCTTTCCATGTATCACATTGTAAGAATTTTCATTAGAAAGGTATTTTCAAATTCCAGATGTCTTTTATTATATATTTAAATACTATTTACAATTTTTAAATTTAGAGATGTGATGAATTATATGATTGGGTTTTTTAATATCTTTCCATTTTTACATTTCTGGAATGTATCTTTTTTATTATGGAGTATTTATCTTTTAACGGATTCAGATTATATTTTATTTATGATTTTTTTTCATTTCTACTCATTCGTAAGGTTTAAGTCTACATTTAGGGGTTCGATTTTTTTTTGAAGTAGGCTTCATGTCCAGTGTGGAGTCCAATACAGGACTAAAATCAAGACCTGAGCTGAGATCAAGAGTGGGTCAACCAACTGAGCCACCCAGGTATCCCGCTGGGTTTTGATATTAGTTATATAAACCATGACATCAAAATTCTATAAAATGGTTTTGAAGTATTATATATTTTTCTATGAATTAGAATGCTATGAACAAACTTGAAATATTCTCTTTCAAGATGGTTTGATATGACTGACTCTTAAAAGTGTCTTTGCCAGGAGCATTGAAAAAAAAAAGTCACCATGTTTTATTGGTCTAATAACATTTTGCTTCTGTATTCAATCATTTTTTGTAACTCATGCATTAAAAGAGTTAATCTTTTTTTAAAGTGTATTTTAGTATATAAACCCCAATAACATGTATATAAATAAATCATTATATGAAAAGTAATTGTAAAACAATGTAAAAGCTAGTCTTTTCTCTTAGAGACTAGAAAAATTATGCCCATTTTAGAAATATTCAACCTCAAAACTGGACACAAATATATATTATAAGCAAAATTAAAAAATAGGTCTCAATGGGGCTCCTGGGTGGCGCAGTCGGTTAAGCGTCCGACTTCAGCTCAGGTCACGATCTTGCGGTCCATGAGTTCGAGCCCCGCTCAGGCTCTGGGCTGATGGCTCCAAGCCTGGAGCCTGCTTCCGATTCTGTGTCTCCTTCTCTCTCTGCCCCTCCCCCCTTCATGCTCGGTCTCTCTCTGTCTCAAAAATAAATAAACGTTAAAAAAAATTAAAAAAAATAGGTCTTAAAAGTTTCATGAGTAATTAACATGACAGCCAAATGTTTTCCTCTTATGAAAAAATAATATACCAATATTGGTCACACAATACATAGGCTACTATGGAGATCAGATTCTGTCTATCTCTAATGCAGTTTTACAAATATCTGTTTTGTTTTTAGCTTGTAAAATGTTGTAGGTATTTTAGGCTTTCTCCTTGCCTTACTGATCTGATATAGAAATATACACATTTAAATAAACTATTTTGCTTTAGTGAAAATTTAAAATCCCTTCTTAGGAGTGCTCACTTTCAAATAGTATAGATTAGACCCACTGTCCGCTACCTAGCTTTCTGAGACTTTCTAGACTGGTAGTTAGTCCCTTCATAGGTGGTTCCGGGAAAATAACAAAGCCAGCTCAACTACTTAAGAGGTTACTTTTGCATCAGAACTTCACTAAGCATACAGAAAGCCTTCTATAAAGCCTGGTACTTAACAATCAGATATTCCTACTCAAAGGTATTTGAAATCAGTTTTCACCCTACATATCTTTTGATTGCAAAGCTATTTAGCACTTAGAATCCTATAATGCTGTCATTTGTAATAAAGAAATAATTTAAACATAGAACACCTTTAAGATGAACGCAGGACTACATCGCTTTTTCCTTGCAAAAGAGTAGGTGTATTTTATCAGGTCTTAAACTACTGATTACAGGAGTCCCCCCGGGAAACCAGTTTATCTGCTCTAATTGTGTATAACAATATTATACTCATAAAATACAATAATTAAAATTACAGAAGTTTTTTCTGGAATTGCGGCTTTCCCTCTGGATATTTAGTATTTCTTTAAATGGTATAATTTTTTTTAAACTATTAGTAGAGATCACTTGTTTGGATGAGAAATTGGACTGTGAAGTATCATTAAGAAAACAAATTAACACTGACATCAGAAGGCAAGTGTTTATAGTTTCGGAATGATATATAGCTTTTCACGAAAATGAGAGAATTAATTTTCAAGAAACTTTAGGACTTGCTTCCACAATTACAGTGCCCATTTCAACATTCAAGGTTATGGATGTGAATCCTTGTTTGTGATGGTTTATCTGGTTCCTAGCCACCATGGCTTTATGCCTGAAACTCCTGCGTATTCATTGTGCGATTATTTATTTGCTATTGAACTATTTATTTACTATGAACTGTGTGTTTACTTAGTTATTTTTTCTCTCTTGATGAAAACTTGGGAATAACAAATTGTCTCCTCTTACTATTGCTTTCAAGCACATGGCACCAAAATCTTAGTGTCCCTCTCTCAAAAAGACTCATGTCACAGATTTCTCACAGAACTCCTGTGAGTCCTCTCTGGTCAAAACCAGTTGCCAGATTTTTGTTCAATATTTCTGCTAAATTGAATGTAGGGACCTGCCAATGTAATTGGCCTCAAATGAGGTAATAATTGGATCTCATTACAGCCAATTAATTCTGCACTTAGAGAGGTTATAAAGGGAGTCTTGTTTGAAATAGACTCCAAGTTTGAGGTTAAGCTTTGCCTGCCTAAGCACATCACACCTATCGAAAAGTGGGAGTTCCAGACACGTTTGGCCATATGACAACAATACAAAAGAAAACACAATTTTACCAGCTAAATCTACTGTGGTACTGTCTGAATGTATTTAGTATAATTTTATGTAATCAATAATTGACCAGCTGAGTAACTTTGGGCTGGTTTTTAGATATATTCTTGCTGTGTGATATCTGTCTCATTGTTAACAATCAGGCACTGACGTTATAACAACCAGGAAAAGGAAATCACCTCTGGTTTAGAACAAAACCTCGTACAGTGTTCAGGTTCTCCATGTATGGTTGTGCAGGTTGATCACTGCCTATGTGCACTTGGACAAGAAGACACATGGGGCTGCAATTCATCTTGGGATTTACCCATCAAGCCATTTGCCCTTGTAAAAGCTATCTGGTCCAAAGGAAGGGGAACTCTTTTTTCCTAATTACCCAGAGGTGCAATTGGATACCTGTGGCTACTGAGTTTGGGAAGTTCATTTAGCCATACAAATATGAGATGCTAAAATATCCTACGGCTATCTCAATAGCATATATTAAAACTAAGCAGAGCTTTAGCCCTGAGGGGCACAATCTTATATTCTTCTAGCAAACATGTATTACTTTAACATTATACATATGGAAGTGTTTCAAAATTTAGAACAAACAATTTCACCTCTGTGTTTCAAGCTCTTTTCCTGAACAGGATCTTCATGGGACTTTGACACATACAACAGGTAATAACTGTCTGTAAACCAAATAAATGAAAATGATGGGCAGTAGGAAATAATCAATAAGAAATTGTTAGCTTGTAACATGAAACTGCCATTTTGTGGTTCAATATAGTCAGGTATTATTGATTTCCTATGGTTAAATCTAATAAATGTTTTGTTAATGAAGTTCTTCCATTAAGCCATTTCCACGACCTAGGGCCCCATCTTGTACTTCATGCCCCTTATGCATAGTTTTGGACTTATCGATGTGCATATCGTCCTGTTTTTCATTTATGAGTACATTTATTTCTTTCCTTGGTCAATATTTATTTATTGGATGCCTAGTTCTGACCATTCAAAAACATATGACGCGTGCATATCTTCATCTTTGAGGAAACATCAAGGTTTTTTTTTTTAATAGAAGGTTAGCTGGCTCTAAAGTTTCTGTCCTAGAATATGTAATTTTTTAAATGTGGGGATTGGTGTGTGTGTGTAAAATAAAAATTCAGCTTGTAGTATAAAAGTGAAGAGTCTTGAGTAAGGGTTGTTCGAGTAGGTAGTGTATATTGTCTCGGCTGAGCAGACCATCTCAAAGACATTTTTTCTGCAATGCAGAGAGAAAATTAAGAAGGTGGTACATTTCCTGTCTCTTGAAGAGAGTACCTAGCAACACTCCAGACCCTAGTTCTCAGCCCTCACTCTGCATCAGAATCAAGTGTGAAAAGGCTTAAAAATATATCCTCGGAGGTCTGCCTTTTTTGGCTTTAGGTTGTAGCATTCATTGATATTTTTTTTTCCAACGTTTATTTATTTTTGGGACAGAGAGAGACAGAGCATGAATGGGGGAGGGGCAGAGAGAGAGGGAGACACAGAATCGGAAGCAGGCTCCAAGCTCTGAGCCATCAGCCCAGAGCCTGATGCGGGACTCGAACTCCCGGACCGCGAGATCGTGACCTGGCTGAAGTCGGACGCTTAACTGACTGCGCCACCCAGGCGCCCCTCATTGATATTTTTTAAAAGCCTCCATGTTGTGCTGATTTGCAGTGCAGGTGGAGACAGACTTTTCTAGAGCAAAGCCAACGCAGGATAAAAGACACATGGCTCTCATTAAGTAAAGACAGGGAAAATATTACGAACTGGGTTGGAGGGCTTCCTTTTGACAAACAAAAATTGTTAATCAGACTCTAATTGTTATTCTAAAACTCGAATTGATTGTAACAAATTTTTTTCCAAACAAATTATTAGAACACAACTCTGATCGATGAATAAGGCAGAATCTTTATTTTTCAGAAGTTAAGAAATCCGAATATAAAAGTCATCAGTCTAGAAAATTATGATATAAAGCCAAAATTGATGTATCCTTTAAGGACAATCCCCCCCCCCCCCTCAAAATATCCACTGCTTTCTAGAGGAATTCTCTGTTCTTTGCACACTTCCCTTGGACTCCATGAAGGAACTTGTTCCTTGGCTCAGTCAAAGCTCCAGATGATGGATTAACAGTAAGGATATAAATAAAGCTTCTTAGGGCTTCTGGCCTTGGTTTGCCCTTCTTTTATCGGGGTATTTATATTTGAGGCTGACCTTATGTCTTTTTTGAGGTAGTAAGCTATAACACCTAAGACAGCCTTGGCCTAAGACCGGGGGCCCAATATTGCTAAGCTTGTGTTGGTTCTAACGCCAGGCCTTCTTACCAAGAGAGAGGGTCCCTGGGGATACTTACAGCCAACCTATCGCAACCTATCTCAGAAAACTATATTAGTGTCAAGGTCAAAACACTGCCAGAAAATAATTGTCCTTTATGTTTCTGCATGTTTTGAAAGCAGAGTCATGAGTGTCTTTGTTCTAGACCATCTCTTCTAAGATGTTGGCTTGATAAACAGCCTTGGAAGATAAATATGGGGTCTGTCCCTGGAGCAAAGAGCAGGATAGTTTACTGTGCAATAGAGGACAGATGTATGTCCTGCTGTGGAAACGGCCGAGCCATGCTTCTAGTCCATTACGAAAGGTCTGGGTTCTCTAAATTCAGGGTGTCATTTCTGTAATATAACCTGTTCTCCTCTCTGATGCATACCAAGAGTCTTGTGGGGGTTTTGTTTTGTTTTGTTTTTTCAAAATACCACTTACCCTTTGGAAGTTCACCTTTTGCCATAATTAGAAAACTTTTGCAACTTTCTATTCAAGATGCCAAACTGAGCATAATATTTATTTTCTCTCTTTTGTCAAAAAGTGTGAAAATGACAGTAAAAAAAAAAAAGATTGACAAAAACTTTTGCAACATAGAGCAGGAAAGGGGCCATCGGATGATCAAATATGTCATACATTTCTAGAAGATAAAAAACAATTGGGATAATAGTGACAAATCTGACAGAAGACAAGGCACCCACAGTCTAGAATATTCAGAGAAGGCTACCTTAGACATAGGAAATGCTTTTGTTGGCATTACTGTAAAGCAATTCCAGCGTCAGAGTGGGAAAGATTGTGAGCAGATTGGAGATTTAGCGAGTAATCAAGATGCTTAATTAAAGGATGTTCTAGGGAACATGAGTGACAACAGGTCCCTTGCCACCTCTCGCAGGTGCAACGAGTAATTGTCTATCATCAGTCTTCATCCTGCCATTTTATCCTGAGAACCAACTCTGTAGGAAAGAAATGGAACCAACTCTGTAGGAAAAACAGGAGTCATAATAAAGTGGCTCACTCCAGTCTCAGGCCTTCAGTGGTTTGACATTTCTGGACATGATACCTTATTGGTTTGATCCTTGCTATGCACAACAGCATAAAGCTTGTCCACTGACCCACCCATTCTCTACACAAAGCGTTAGTCCACCCTCTCTTTGAGGGGAGAAGTATTACAGGGAAATAAATTAACACAGGGGAAATATTAATCAACCTAGATCTTCATCTGTATAGAGGAACAATCAGCTAGAATAAACAGAATTTTAAGAATACTAGTAGCTTAAGGGCGCCTGGGTGGCTCAGTCGTTTGAGCGTCTGGCTTCAGCCCAGGTCATGATCTTGTAGTCCATGAGTTTGAGCCCCGCATCGGGCTCTGTGCTGACAGCTCAGAGCCTAGAGCCTGCTTCGGATCCTGTGTCTCCCTCTCTCTCTGCCCCTCCCCTGCTCATGCTCTGTTTCTCTCTGTCTCTCAAAAATAAATAAATATAAAAAAAAATCAATTGCAAAATGTGGAAAAATTAAAAAGGCCGAAGTTCATCATTGGAACAATTAATGGAGAATAAAAACAGAATCCTTTTGACATTTGTTTGTGTGAGAAAAATAGATTTAATCGCTTGAAATACACTTTTTGCCATTTACTGAAAAACTATGCGCGGGAAGTGGTGGAGAAAATCTAAACCAGAGACCTTCACCCTTCAGTACTTGACAGATCAATTTTACAGTTTCCCTCATCCACAAAGAACAAGCCAAGTTTCCCAATGTCCTTTGCTAAATGTACCCTTGGCATCTTCTAGGGGAACAGGTCCCTGTATGCGCATGTGAACAAACTTCTAAAGGCCGTTACTTGGGGCGCCTGGGTGGCTCAGTCGGTTGAGCATCCGACTTCAGCTCAGGTCACGATCTCGCGGTCCGTGAGTTCGAGCCCCGCGTCAGGCTCTGGGCTGGTGGCTCAGAGCCTGGAGCCTGCTTCCGATTCTGTGTCTCCCTCTCTCTCTGCCCCTCCCCCATTCATGCTCTGTCTCTCTCTGTCTCAAAAATAAATAAATGTTAAAAAAATAAATAAATAAAGGCCGTTACATTTGAATAGATGTTCAAGGACGAATTTGCAAACAAGTAGAGTCACAATAAGTGAGACCAAATGTGTATTTTTTAAAAAAAATTCAATTACATGTTTGTCAAGAAAGTCAGGTATTCATTCAGGGGAACGAGGCAGAGTTCATGACTTTGAAGATCTTTAGAGGTTGCAACAGTTGTTCAAGAGAGTAGAATATTAAAGATAATACTTGTGGTTAATTTTTAATTTTTAGAACGTGGGAAAAAATTATTTTGATTCCCACGGGGTTGAGTTATAACTCCTCTTGACATTTAGAACATTGTAGAGCAGCCTAATTTTACTGACGTATGTTACTTTTCTTTCTCCACGGCCAGTTGTAATAGACAATGCTGCTTTGAATATTGTTCTCACAGTTCAGTATGTTAAAGACTCAGTATGGTTAAGTGTATGGAAACTTTAAAGCGCTAAATCAAATCGTTGATTACAACTTGAAAAATGTGTTCTCAAATTTATTTCTCCAACTTAATCCTCCCTTCTAGGCATCAGCCCTACATAGTTTTATGGACATTCTACTACCTGTGATCCAAAACTTTGTAGATCTGTCATTTAACTCGATTTTTTCCTCTTATATGGACTCCTATTCTTTACTGCCTTATTTCCGTTAAGGCTACAGCTGTTTTTGTGGCATTTGCTTTCAAAACACCATGGCGGTCTTAAGAGTTTTTACTCTTTTCCAAATCGTTGTGGATTCCTTTCTGCAACGTCCATTGACAGGCTCCTAAGTCAGGCTCTTTTCATCTCGCATTTGGATTATTGCAGTAACCTCCTATATGGAAATTCAGGGTATATCCTTTCTTCCTTTTAACCCCTGCACACTAAACCAGATTAAAATTTCTAAAACCCTGCTTATGTCGCCTCCTGCATGAAAATATTTAATCACTCTTTGATGCTAAAATTGCTTAGCCTGGCCCTCAAAATTTTTCATCGTCTGACACAAAAACGGTCCCGAGAGGAGGCTTGAGGATGTGTCTTAGCCCCTTCAATTCCTCACCTGACACTTCGATCAGGGAGGAAAAGTTCAAAGTAAAGCAAGGTGTTTGCAACCAAAGGAAGCCTCAGAGACGAGGTCAGGGCTATCACCCTCCTTTCGCATATATAAAACTCTAGTACCCTCTCTGATCTGACCCCGAACCAAAGTTCTCACGCTGACAGGAGATGGTTTGTTATTGGCATCCAGTGGATTAGAGGGTAAGGATGCTGTTAAACTTCCTCTAATGCTCAGGAAAGCCTTACACAAACACAAATTGTCCATCCCTAAATGTCAATAGTTTGAGAAACCCTGGTAAGCCAGTGGTTTCTTTTTCTTTTTTAATGTTTATTTATTTATTTGGGGGGGGGGGGTCGGGGAAGGGCAGAGAGGGGAGAGAATCCCAAGCAAGCTCAGTGCCTCAGTGCTGAGCCCCAGGCGGGGTTCCGTCCCTCCCGCGATGCTGGCATCACGACTTCAGCCAAGATCAAGAGTCAGAAGCTTAACTGACTGAGTCACCCTGGCTCCCGGAGCCCGGTGGTCTCTAAAGACCCGTCCTGCTTCTAAGGCTTCAGCGTCGTTTTCCTGAGAAATGCCGTCGTGGATGGAGAGGGAGCCAGATCTCCAAAACCACCATCCCAACTTGAACCGGAGAAACGGTTCGAATAATTGTAATGGATATGAAACTTTTTCTTTTTTTTATGGATCTGGATTTAAAAACACGCCCACCAACAGACAAATGAACCAAAAAAAGAAAGAAAGGAAGGAAGAAAGAAAGAAAGAAAGAAAAGAAAAGAAAAGAAAAGAAAAAGTCAAGCCTCTGCTGGGAAACAAGAGTGTGGTTGCTACTTAAAGTTGCTGCGTAAACTGGGTACTATGTCAATTGCGCTAGGAAACACAGAAGGCCTGGAATGCGTGAAGAATGTTCAAAGACACCGTGATGCGTCCGTCGCATTTCTTAGCTGCAAGGGGCAGAAGCTTTCTCTGGCCAACTAAGGGAGAAAAGAAACGCGATACAAGGAGACTGGGTACCTCCTGAAGCAGTGGGGAGGTGGGAGGAGTCACAAAGTACAACCCTCGCAGCCCCAGGCCCCCAAAGGCGCACACAGAACGGTCCGCTACAAGCAGCCCCTTCCACTAGAGGCTGTAGTGTCCACACCGCCCCCTCCCCGCTGAGAACTCAGTTTCCCTGAACCTGTAGGCACCTGCTAACCTGCTTCTTTGCTCCAGGAGCCTGGTGTCTCAGGGGGGAATGACAGGGGGAGAATGGATTTGTCACCACGGCAGCCCCTTCCACGGAGGCCACGAGCTCGTTACACAAAGTCAGGCAAGTTGTGTCCATGCAAAGAAGCCTAAGTTGGGGCGCCAATGGGTTAAGCGTCTGACTTCAGCTCAGGTCATGAGCTCACGGTTTGTGAGTTTGAGCCCTGGGTCAGGCTCTGTGCTGACAGCTCAGAGCCTGGATGCTGCTTCAGATTCGATGTCTCCCTCTCTCTCTGCCCCCCCCCCCACTTGTGCTTAGTCTCTCTCTCTTTCTCTCTCTTTCTCTTTCCCTCTCACTCTCTTTCAAAATAAATAAGCATTAAAAAAAATTAAAACAAAAAGACGCCTAAGTCCCATGCCAACGGATCAAGCAGAGAAGGCTAGGAAACCAGAGATCTAGACTTTTCAGCACTCAAAGGAGAGGCATTTTCGGTCCCTCACTCAGACTAATAAAAGGAAGGGTTTTCTTCAAACAGAAGAAAGGGTACATATATTGGGCAGCCTTCCAAGATGGCAGCTTAAGTGTATTTTACAACTTAAAAAAGAATCACTTTCTCGTTTTATTTTGTTGAGTTTATTTATTTATTTATTTTTCAACATTTATTTATTTTTGGGACAGAGAGAGACAGAGCATGAACCGGGGAGGGGCAGAGACAGAGGGAGACACAGAATGGGAAACAGGCTCCAGGCTCTGAGCCATCAGCCCAGAGCCCGACGCGGGGCTCGAACTCCCAGACCGCGAGATCGTGACCTGGCTGAAGTCGGACGCTTAACCGACTGCGCCACCCAGGCGCCCCTGAGTTTATTTATTTATTTTTAGAGGGAGGCAGAGATAGTGTGAATGGGGAAGGGGCAGAGACCGAGGGAGGGAAAGAGAATCCCAAGCAGGCTCCTCTCTGTCAGTGCAGAGCCTGAGGCAAGGACTTGAGCTCATGAATCGCGAGATCCTGACCAGAGCGGAAATCAAGAGTCGGGGGTTCCACCAACTTGAGCCACCCGACACCCCGCTTTCCAATTGTAACATGCAAATTGATTCAAATAAGACCTAAGTTCATTATACTGGTTTGCTCCTTTTAAATAAGAACAGCGATTTTTGATCAGAGTAACTCTCTACTCCTAAAGAACTAGTTTCCAAATAAAGATGGTTAAGATCTAATGGTAACACACCAAGTCTGTGTAATTTAAGAATTAATATAAATGAACTGCTATTCAGGGTGCCTTCTCTTACATTTTCCTTTCCTGTGATAAGTTAATCATAGGCATTCAAACAGTATTGTATTATTTTTAAGTCACAATTCAGGTTGGAAAATGTATAATTGAATTTCACCCTTTTTAACAATAATGATCCATTCTGTAGCCTCTGAAAGGTAGAGACTAAAATTGTGTGCAATTTCCAGAGTTATTGCATCTATTAAAATTTCCGAACCTGGGTTTAGGTGTGCGAAAGAAGAACAAACAATTCACTTTTCTGTGTTTCACAGTTTAAAGATTGGAGAGATCTCGCCATCAGCATGTTTAATAAAGTTTACAGGAATGTAAAGGCCCAAGGATACATCCTCGGGGTGGTATTTTTGGAAGCTGTGGTAATTTTAAGGGACAGAAAGAAAGTGCCCTTATGTCTTAAGTGACTCTTTGAGAATATTTCTCCCTAGAGGTTGTTAATTTTCTGAAATGGAGAAAATTTCTTTTAAGTCCGCTATTACCTCTGGCAGCTTGAAAAGCAATTCACATTTAAATAGCTGCTTCATAGCATCTCATTCTTTGCCAGCTGCACAGCCCTGCAAGTCTAATGTGCACCCAGGAAAGAGACCGCTCTTATAACAGCACATCACTAATGCACTTGGAATCCCGTATCTGATGTTTTTATTGCGATGGGACCAGTCACTGCACAGGCTACCTAAAAACATAAGAAGACATGGTAAGGAGTGAGAGCTACTTGTGTGAAAATTTTGGGCCGGCCCATGAGTTATGCAAAATACAATTTTCTCACTTTTTCCTCCATGTTACCCATATTCTATCCTTTCGAATACAGAAAATACCTAAGTCACTGCTGTCCTGCGATAAATGCATAGCGTATTATTTTCCAGTTGACTTTCACCTTGGAATATTAGAATCCTAAGACTTGGCTTTTAGGTTATAATTGCCCTGTCATTGACTGGGATGATTTACAAGGTGAACTCTGCATAGATTACAATATATTTCTAAATGCAGCATTTGGAAAGCAGAACTATAATTTATAAATGGAATTTTATTTCATTAAGTTGAACCATATGAGATTGGATTTGGTGGGTCTAGAAATGTTTGGGTAATGACAATTTCATGTAGCTTAACCTACGGAGAAAAAACTTTTTAATTAGAATTAGTTGAGTGTAACGACAATTCTTTGCCTTACAGTCCTCCTAGAATTCAGTGAATTTCAGAACCTGAGAAGAGTATAATGAATTCTTTAACTTGTGTCTTCACAAAATTAATGAGTTTCCTTACAAATTACTCTAATGGAACTTACCGCCTTATAAGAACTGAAACAAAACAAAACAAAACAAAACAAAACAAAACGTAAACCACTCTAGTTTTTGGTTAAACAATTATGCAGTTTAAATTTTACCAGTCCAAAACTTTATGACCCTTTATTTTATTTTATTTTATTTTATTAATTTTATTTATTTTTTAAAAGTTTTATTATTTTTATTTATTTACTTTTGAGAGAGAGAGCTAGAGAGCAAAAAGGGGAGGGGCAGAGAGAGAGGGAGACAAGATCCCAAACAGACTCCATGCTGCCAGGTGAGAGCCTGACGCAGGGCTCTAACTCATGAACTGTGAGCTCATGACCTGAGCAGAAATCAAGAGTTGGATGCTTTTATCGAAAATAGCCAAACTATGGATATAACCCAAATGTCCATTGACTGATTAATGGATAAAGAAGATGTGGTATATATGTACAATGGAATATGACCCAGCAATCAAAAAGAATGAAACTTGCCATTTGCAACAACATGGATGTCACTAGAGTGTATAAAGCTAAGCCAAATTAGTCAGAGAAAGACAAATACCATATGACTTCACCCATATGTGGAATTTAATATACAAAATAGATATAGGGAAGGGAATAGATAAGGGAAGGGAAGGGAAGCAAAAACACAAGACAAAACACAAGAGACTCTTAAATATAAAAACCAAACCGAGGGTTGCTGGAGGGCTTGTGGGTATAGGGATGGGCCAAATGGGCAAGGGGCATTGAGGAGGACACTCGTTGAGATGAGCACTGGGTGTTATATGTAGGGGATGAATCACTAGATTCTACTCTAACTAACTTGGATGTGAATTAAAAAATAAATTAAAGGAAAAAAAAGAATTGGACGCTTAACCGACTGAGTCACCTAGGCCCCCCTGTGATGCTTTTATTTTATAAAGGATCTAAAACACCTTAGTTTCTTCCTTCCTTCCTTTCTCACTTTCTCTCTCTTTCTTTCTTTCTTTCTTTCTTTCTTTCTTTCTTCTTTCTTCTTTCTTTTTTGCAAGAAGGAAATTTAATTACAGTTCATTTCATGACTTAGTTGGGAATATTATTTACATAGTCATAAAAGTATAAACTCAATATTAATCAACAAGATTATGATTCCACTACATGGTGTGGAGAAGAGTATGCTGTATCCATGAGCATGCCTGCAGGCATGTGTGTGCATGTGTAAAATATCTTAATTTCCAGTCAAAGACCTTCGCACAGTAAATTTTTCCTCCAAAGCTACCTATGTCTACTTAACGTCCAGGCTTCCTCCTGATCCTTCCCTCTGCTCTGGTCAATTCCAAACAGCTGGTTGTGTGGTTTTTAAAAATTTGGCATTTACACATACCTTTCTACTGAATTTTAGTAATTTGCATGACGGTTTTCATTCTGCAGACTGACTCCTTAAGAAAAGGATTGTCTCACTTTTTCTCTTTATTTTTTTGCATACGACAATATGTAAGAAGTGTCTTTGCTCGTGAGTCATTCAAATATTGGTGTTGTCAATGGATGAATGGATCAAGAACGTGTGACACACACACACACACACACGCACACACACACACGTGTACAATACACGCACAGATAAATATTATGCAGCCTTAAAAGAAAAGGGAATTTTGGAATTTGCAATACAGGTGAGTCTGGAAGACATTATGCTAAAGCAAAATAAGCCAGAAAGAGAAAGACGAGTGTTTCATGGTACCACTTATATGTGGGCTCTTGAAAAACAAAGTTGTATGCCTGGAAAGAGAGTATAAAAATAGCTGCTAGGGATTGGGGAGTTGGGATAATAGAGGGGGTTGGTAAAAGGGGACTAATTATAATTGGAAGATGAACAACGTCTGAGAATCTAGTTTATAGCACAGTGACCATCGTTGATAATATGATAATGTATAATTGGAATGTGCTAAGAGAGTAGACTGTATGACAGAATATAATGCAAGTTGACCAGATCTAACCATGTAAAAGCAAATTTCTTGCCAGCACGACTTGGGAGCTACTAAGAAAGTTGGAGAAAGAAGAATGAGGGAGCTCATCTTATCATATATCATATATCTTAGTTAGTAGAATTAAAATAAGAAGTTATTTTAAATTATAATGATAGCTCATAGAGTTATAAGATTACATGGGGAATATATTCATATTAGGTATATTGAGAGTGGTAGAAGATAGATAAATACTTGTCTTTTATAGGAGGAAGCCAACAGGTAATATAGGATATTGTAAATCAAGAAAGGGTTGGAGGAACATGGTATGTAGGGTAGAAGGAAAAACCACGGAAGAACTAAAGGTGGAAACCGTGAGAATTCCCAGTTGGGGAGGGCGAGTTGACGGTCAGGTTTGGGACAGAGATTACGCCTTTTTATTATGAAGCTTTCTGTGCTGTTTGATGGTTTAAAAAGATGATGTATTTTGGCAAAAATAACCACGAGAAAGGAGTTCTCTTCTTTCAGCACAAGGACTATAACTACAAAAATTGAAACTAAACCGATTTGCTTCTTCTGTTTGTGCACAACTAATAAACACATCTTTAAATTCAGACTTAACATTCACTTCCAATACCCCAAATTCCGACTCATTTTCCCTCCAGAAGTCATGATGTGGCATAGGGTGTATCCTGACAAGTTCAGGTAGCTGCATATACTTATGCTGGTGAATCAAACAGCCTGCATTTGTTGCATACCGTGACAAGGACTATTACCAAAGTCAAAACCAAAAGCAAACACGAAGCCTAGAATCTTCTAGGCAGAGTGAATGAAAATGATAGTTTTTATATTTGGCATGTGGCCCTTTGTTATTACCAGTCTATGTATGACATTTCTCTCTCCGTAGAGTATATGCTTCATGAAGAGAGAAGTTTTGCAATGGCACCCCTATATTTCTCAGTGCCAACAAATTGACTTGGACATATTAGATGCTCAAAAGTCCAAGTTGAAATGAAGTAAATTGCAAAGTGTATGTAGAAGAACCCTATAAATCTGAAAGGATTGGACAAATGTAGTTCACCAAATTGATCCCAACTTAAAAGGCCATGAAGGAGCTGTTTCAACTATCAAATTAACTTCTCAGAAACTTCTGGACACCATTCTGCAAGGTGTAATGACAACCAGGGCTGGTTGTCGGGAGGTCTGATTCCGTGTTTCAGCCCCAGTGAGTTTCATACCTTCCTTGAGCCTCAGTTTTTCTCTCTTGGAATGTATAGGGATTTTCTCCATGACACTTCCTTCCATTCATATCACTTTGCTTTTGATCACTGGGTTCAATGAAATGGATTCACACTACTGATCCAGTCTACTGCCTGTGTCTTAGAATATTTGAAACTTTGTAACACTCAGCTGGAGAGATTATCGGTTCCCCCCAGAAGGAAAACATAAATTATAAATTTGTAAAAAGAAATAAATAGTAAAATAAAAATGATTAGTGAGGGCTCTTTGTGAAAAAGTTCCCAATACTGAAATGACACTTACATTTCAATTAAATCTATCTAGTGATGGCATCCCATATACTTTTGCACAAACCAAATATATTTTTGTTACATTTATATATTTCTGCTATATATATTTCTGTAGCAAGAATTAAAATTCTTAAGATATAAAAAATGCTGGTAGCAATGAAAGGAAAATACACCTCTTATTAATTTTTCTCAGGCATATGTATGGATGCATATAAGGATATAAGATTTCACCAGAATCATGCTTATTATAATATAATGAATATAAGATAATATTATAAGATTAAATAGTCCATCACATAATTTTTTTAATCATAGAATATTTTTATATTCATGTCTTTAGGAGCTACTTATTTTTTAATAAATAAAAATAAATAAATAGAATTTCAAAATACGAATTGGTCAATAGCGTAATGTGTGCTCCAAGATTTTAAGAACGTATATCATAAAACTGTCAAAATACCATTTACAATATACTATTTAAAACATAAACACACCCAGGATATATTACACTATTTTTTGTCAAAAATTTTTAACTTGGAAATGGTAGCATTTAAATAACAGAAATAAAATTTTGGATGACGGGGCACTGGGTGGCTCAGTTGATTAAGTGTCTGACTTTTAGCTCAGGTCACGATCGCATGGTTCCTGGGTTCCATGGTTCCAGAGCCCCACATCAGGCTCTGTTGCTGACAGCTCAGAGCCTGGAGCCTGCTTCGGATTCTATGTCTCCCTCTCTCTCTGCCCCTCCCCGCTTATGCTAAGGGAAAATATCACAGTTCAAATAATATAGTTTATATTTGGGTACGTACCTCTCATTCAAATATTCATTCACAGAATCAATATCACCATTTCTAATCATGACTTTTTTTTTAAATGTTTATTTTTGAGAGAGCGAGACAGACCATGAGTGGTGGAGGGGCAGGGAGAGAGGCAGATACAGAATCCAGGCTCGGAGGTGTCAGCACAGATCCCAACACGGGGCTCGAACTCACAAACTGTGAGATCATGACCTGAGCTGAGGTTCGGACACTTAACCGGCTGAGCCACCCAGACGCCACATACATTTCTAAGACTCTACTTGACTATTTTATCTTATTCTTTAAGTTGGCCAACATCCAACTCCCACTTTTTTTTAATTTTCTCATTGAGATCTATCTATCATCTATCTATCTATCTATCTATCTACCTATCTGTCCATCTATCAATCAATCAAAATGAATCAATAAATGAAATCTACTGAACATTTATGTATTGTCCATCTGGATTATCATGACAATCAAGGAAAATGTGATCAATTCACCTTCTCTATCTACATTTAGTTTCTTCGACTTCTAAAAGAAATTGGTAACTTCTGGTAAATTACTGTAGGTAATTTGCCTACAGGGTTCAGCAGTAATTGGCATTAAAGTTGGTTTAGGGTGCTCTCAACCCCCAGAAAACTCAAACAATATCCATGCTGGCATGACCTCCACTCCTCATCAATTTTTTTGAATACCTTCATAGAGAAACTGAAGCTTTTTGGAAAGTTATTGTCTTAGTAATCTTTTCGTACTTTGCGTTTTCTCATTGTTGTCTGAGCATCTATTACAATTTGCCTTTCTTCTACAGCTGTTTTTGCACTCTGCTCTAAAATATGTGGTAGACACTGGATGAAGTCAGCTGAGATCTAGCCCTGGGTCTAGTATCATTCTCCCTTGGCGTCTACTGGTCCTCCATCAAATGGAAGAAGAAGGACTTGGAGTTGTGTGCATTCCTTTCACGCATTCACATATTTGATCACATGTAGTACTTAGCCACAACAGACACTTAAGCAGACACAATGTCCTCAAGACGTGCCATAGTCTCTTTTCTTTCACGAAACAAATGTATTATTATATACAATTGGCCTAAACGATGAATGTCATGGTGAGTGTTTATGGTGATTTGGATTAGAAAAGATAATGCTGAAACTTTGAATATTTTTCCCCCTCTCTGAGGGGGAGCTTGTAAGGGGCTGAGACCTATCTACCTTGTTAGCAAATGTTCATGCAAACAAGAGGAAGCCCTCATGTTAGCTGTGTGTAATAACTCAACCGACTGAGCTACCCAGGCTCCCCTAATCATGACTTTCTCAATCACAGTATTTTTTTTTTAATATTCCAAAGTGTTTGAGGTATTTTGTCTGCACACACAAAGCGTGTGCAATCTCACGAAAACACTTTTGATCCCTGAACTAAAATGATAGGTAAAAGATTAAGAGAAATAAAAAGGGGAAGATCCATTTCTACTCATCCATCAAAAAAATTAAAAAAAAAAGAAAAGCAAAAAACCAAAAACGATGTCTCAAAAATAAAAAAAAAAAAAAAAAATCAAAGGGAGCAATCTGCTTCCTTTACCGTATGATTATCCGATATTTTTCTCCTTCTAGAACGAAGTTCCTCCTATCCTCACGAAACTGATTTCTGTCTGGGTAGGCCAGCCAGTGGGGGGCAGGAAAGTTTGCTAGTAATGTCCTGGCATTGATGAACACTGCTACCTTAAATTTGGGCCTCCTGTGTCTTCAGCTGGAATGTAGCCTTAGGGGGACACATGTAGGTAGGTGAGGAGAAAAGAGAGCCTTTCAGCTGGCCGGAGATTTTGAACAAAGCCTGACAATCAATACGGTAACAGATGTCACCGCCAGCTTGTCGGGACCTGCTATTGCCAGTTCCAGACTGATTTCATTGACACAGCAGCGGAGAGGTCTTTCGGGGTTTCTCCAGTGTCTTGTCGTCTACTTTTGTTGCTGTTCAGTGGCAAGATCTAATAAACTGAAAGAGGCAGAAGTGTCAGATTTCACAAAGGGTGCCCTTAGGGTTTGCAAATTGAAAAGCAAAAAAGAAAATGTGGCTTATTTTAATAAGCTCCTTGGCCCCTACGCTCTCACCTATAATTCTTCTGTTTTTTTTTTTTTTTTAATTTTACGGACATTATAGAAAAAGAAAAAGATAAACATCCAAGGCTAAGAGAAGTAAAAACAGAACAAACAACAACAAAAAATAAAAAAAAAACAGAAGAAAAAGTTATTTTACAAGTGTGTGACTATAGACGTAAGGGGAAAATATAGAGATCAAGGATCCCTTCCATCAACAGTCGGGATATTAACTTCTGATTCAATTGCAAAGTGAAGCATCACTCCCTAAGTACATTTAACGCACTTGTTAATTCAAGTAGGAATTGGCCACTGGTTTTTTAGTGCATCCAAATGCATTTAAATTGCATTTACAGTCTAGAAATGTCATCTCCTTTTCTGGTACATCTTGTTAGTGCATCCATTTGAATAATATCGGTTATTATTGTGTAAGTATATAATTTTTTTCCCCTCACCCACGGGAATGTCAGCATCATCAGCCAGGAGACCACATCTCCAGTCTTCTCTCTTCCGTTAGTAGTGCCCGGTGGCTTAGTCAAAGCCTAGTAAATACTTGTTGAATGAATGATAAACAGCATCTTACAGAACATGGTTTAGATTTATTTGGAACTTGTGAAACAACTCCCCCACTGGATACATCTCACCAAGTACAGTGCTCAGATCTTAATACAATAGCCCAGGCACTGTTTGATCGGCATATTTGAGAATCTCCTCCGTCTTTAGAGACCAGTGGTTTTCAAATACTTCTTATCTGTGGCAATTATTCCTTCAGATAAATTTGTGTGAGAAATCCCAGCTTAATAGGAAGAGAAAGCACAGAATTACTCTAGTTAAAGTGATGTTCGGATGCCCTTAGTCGGGCTTCTCTGTCTCTCTCCTACTCCTGCAAAGTAATCCTTGAAGAATCTTTAGAGAAACAAAGGAGCCAAAACATAAAACTTGAACCTTGTTTGAGAAATTAACTTCTTCTTTGAAGCTTATGCTTTGGCATTAAATTATTAATGTGTTGACATATAATATAATAAAATAACAATAATTAATGTTAAAATATTTACAGATTTAATTTTATTTATTAAAAAATGTTTTTAAATGTTTATTCATCTTTTGAGAGAGAGACACACATGGCGCACAAGCCAGGGAGGGGCAGAGAGAGGAGACACAGAATCCACAGAAGGCTCCAGGCTCTGAGTTGTCCACGCAGAGCTTGAATTCACAAACCGTGAGATCGTGACTTGAGCCAAAGTCAGATACTTAACCAACTAAGCCACCCAGGAGCCCCTACAGATTTAATTTTAAATTATGAATTCTCAAGTTTTGTCGCATGCCTTCCAATTCCTATTATTTTGAAATAAATGCCTAAAATAAGCCTTTATGAAATGTATATGTGACTTTCTATTTCCTGTAATAGTGAGCTAGTCTTTTTACAACCAGTGCTCCGTATTTATAAATGCCCAATATATTTTCTTTAATTTCCCTAATGTAATTGGAGAGATTAAAAATGTGGGGGAACAGCCAAGATAATTTTAGTAGAAAGTTATGAACTCAGAGGAGTAAAAATAGTATTAGAGAACCACAGTTGCTGTTGTCCTAAGGCCATTATCTAGTATCTTGCCATTGGTTGGTAGCTAACTGAGATGTAGAGACTAAGGCCCAGGGCTATCAAGGTGAGGGGTCATATAAGGCATCCTCCTCACATTTACTGGAAAGATAGAGGTCTCTTCGGAGTCAGCATGCATCTGCGAACTAAACCTTCCTCTCCTCCTACGTTTCCAAACTCATGGTTCTGGAGAAAAGAGTCATAGAAGAATCCACATAAAAGAAAAGATATACCCTATTCAAAGAATGGAAGATGTGGTATTTGAATGATCGCGATTTTCTCCAAATAAATGCGTGGATTTATATCATATCAATCAAAAATTCAATTGGGTTTATGAATGTGTATGTACATTCTTATGCAACCTAGCAATCTTATTCTATGACACATGTAAAAGGCCAAATATGATCAAAACGCTCTTGGAGACGTAAAAGTTGGGAGAACCTGTTGTGAAAGATCAAAACAAAACATTATAAAACAATAGTGGTAAAGTTGGCTTGGAATTGGTTCATGAGTAAACAAACCAATAGGTGGCAATAGGGAATACGTAAAACTACGAATGTACTCCAGTATAGCAGAACGCATAGTTTCACTTTAGTATCTATCTACGAAAATATATTGACACTTTTTTTCAATTGACTAGGGAATTTTTTAATTTACTAATGCTGGGTCAAGAACATATTTGTAATTTACCATCATGCACTATGTTAGTTGGGCTTTAAAATTTTTGTTTTCCCAACAAGAGAGTATTTAAATATGTATCGACACCTTTTCGTTAATGTTAAATTCGTAGCTCATTATTTTCTTAGAAATATTTTCAAAAACAAATCATAGAAAAATGACACAGAAGAGCAGAGCAATTAGAATGGCAATAGATCATTAGTTTTCCTATATTAAATTTTTATCTCACTTCCTCTTGGTATTCATTACCTACCTTGGGGTATCTCTGATATATTCCTCAGTGGACGCTCAGAGACTTCATGCTTCAGTATTAGATACAAACGACAGATCCATTTTCCAGATCATTTTTAAAGGAAAGCCTTACTTATTCCTTTATTGTTTTCACAAGGAAACTTTTCCAGGAGGGGACAACATTGGAGTAATATTTTGCCATTTTAAGTTTATTTATACATTCTCCCTTCCAGGAAGGGAAACGATTTTCTCGATTTTCATGTGGGCAGGAGTCCACCATTCAATGGGGCAGTTCCTCTTAGGCAGCGTGTAGGTGTGATGTTTGTTGTGCCTTATGACTTGGGGCTTCTCTTCCCTGGGTCATCCTGTCTTCAGGATCCGTCTGTTCTGTTTCATGTTTCTGTTACCAGGTGACTAGAGCAAGACTTCTCTTCCCTGAAGTAGGTGGCAAAGGAATCAAAGTCAGGATCAAGCAAAGGAAGAGCATCTGGGCATTGATCCAAGCTGCATCTTCAAATCAACAGTCTCACAATAGAGTCGATATTTTGATCCCCATCTGATGCCTCTTTCTATTTTTATGTTGGTTCTCAATTCATAGAAAGAAGAGATGTGATTCACCTCAAAAGTCTACAGCCCAAATTGAAATTACTCTCAGGAACTACCCATTAACCAGCACATCATTTAGACAACAAATACTTATTAAGAAAGGAGTTTTTGTATTAATTAATCCCTTTGTATATACTAAGAACTATATATCAGTGATTTAATTTTATTTAATTCCATTAAATCTTGGTTAGGAAAGGGTTTCCCCAACAAGAGTTCTAAGTATAGCACGAGGATTAAACACCTTTCATAAATATGTGGCTTTTAAATAAACAAGAAAATCAAAGATTTTTGTTGTTATTAAAAAAAAGCAGATCATTTTCAACAACCCTGATCTATGTTTTTCCAAACAGTCTGACAGATTGGTGGTAGTAATCCTTGGATTTAGGGGTGAAAAACTTAAGACAGATGCTTTGACTTTATCCAATACTCTGACGTTCATTCTCACAGAAATCTGGCCAACTGCAACCCTATATGCTGACTGCAAACTATCTGGTGGACCAAGAGAAATTTGATTCAGCAAAACTGGAAATTAGGGTTCTCTCTATCTAATATGCAGATTTGTCATTTTGGAGGAAGACCAGCACTGAATTCCATGCTTCACATTCCATGCACATAACCTGTTAGTTTAACACACAGTGCGTCCCGATCATTTGAAACACGTCCAATGTTCAAAACCTACTTGAAGGGACACCAACCAGAATCATCTTGTACCCCAAATCATCTTGTGATATCAAAAGTGGCATTATTTGACACTTGAAAAGGTTTTTTTTCCTTTTCTTTTTTCTAATTGCCCTTTCTCCATCTCAAAATGCATAGACCTTTTCAGTTGCCTTAGAACATAGACTCTTTTTTTTTTCTCCAGGAGAAATGCAAAATGATTCAAAAACACAATTTTGTTTTAATGTGTTCCGAATGTGTCATTTATCTTAAATAAAATGAAGCACACCTGATAGTGGAAACTGAAGTGGTTTAACCATATCCCCTCTACAGACCAACACCGGTGTTCCTAGCAATATTCGATTTTGATGGCTCCCACTTGTGTTCGTCATTGGGAATTACCTTCAGCCTTTGGAAACTGCCATACATAACTGTCAATGGGAACATGTCCCTAACAATTTCTCTCTGCGTCCCATCTTGAGTTCTTCACTTCCTGAAGTGGTGTATCTCCTAAGAGCACTACTCTTGAATGACTACAGCGTAAAATTCTTTACCTCCGTGTCTATTTCTGAGGAACCCGACCTAAGATCGTTGTTACCAAGAGGGGATGCAGACAGTAGAATTCTAGAGCTACGTTAGTTATCCTTTGGTTGGCGCTGAGGACTCCAGTACTGCTGGTAAGTGGGATACGAAGAGAACCTAGGATATTTTAGAAATAAAATTGTTGGACTGTACTTTGGTGATGACCTTAGGTGGTATGCAAATGGAAGGGAATCATCTGTCAATGCCATCTCTCTGGCATTTGAGAATTATGAGAGAAG
Organism: Prionailurus viverrinus; assembly: GCF_022837055.1. Lineage (NCBI taxonomy): Eukaryota > Metazoa > Chordata > Mammalia > Carnivora > Felidae > Prionailurus > Prionailurus viverrinus. The sequence goes on along the minus strand of NC_062561.1, from coordinate 226,383,445 downwards.
CCATACTTATACACAACAGAACTGAATGGCTCTTGCTGAGTCCCATTGAATCATTGCTGAGAGAAAATGACAGGGTCTGGGCGACAAATCACCATTTCGAGAGAAACTGAAAGCAGAGAGTCTTTTTGGTAGTATTTAAGGAAACCTTCATTTCTTGCAGCTGGAGGGCAAACAAAATGAAGAACTTGGCTCGGGATTTAATTATGAAACAGTGGAGCTTCCGAGAAGGTTGAGATTTCAGCCCTAACATCTCTTACACCAAATTCAAGGACCTCATGGGAAGGGAGTGGGACCATGAATCTGAGAAGAGGATATTTAGGTGGATGCCCTTGAGACACATGATCTAGATTCCACTGAACCCACTGGCCATGCAGGAGTGGCACACACACATTGGTTAGATTGTAGTGCTAGTGTAAGGCAAGTGGTGTGTACGTGGGACAAAATTTAAGGAGGCATTCTAGACTTGAGGTTGTGCAAATGCGGGGGCCTCTAGGACCCTGCTCCTCCAGGCCCCTACCACTCACCTCATCCTAAACCTGGCCCTTCTCTCTTGCTTGAATATCACAAAAAGTACTGAAGTTAGGCACTTCAAGACGATGCTCACACCCCCTCAGGTTCTTCCCTATCTCTCTTGCTGTCAACCAGACCAATAACGAAGTTTGAATCTCAGCACAGTATGGATGACAAGAACTATCCAAGGGAAGAGAAGGATTGTGCATTGAAGAAGCTACAGGATACGTCTAATGCAGAGCTGGGACAGCATACATGGGGGAGAATCCTGAAGTCCTGATGAAGGGTCGCAGAATGTTTAGTTGGATAAGAGAGGGTTCATAGAAATTGGAGTACTCTTGTGATAGAGTTAACATGTAGAGGTGTTAACACGTAGAGGTGTTAACACGTAGAGGTCCTCACGTTGGTGAGGACCCCTTATGATGCTACCAACATGTTGCTAGAATGACCCTCTGACATGTGATAAAAGCAATTGCTCACACTAAGTATAAATGCCATATAGTACAGGAATGAATCAACAGTAGGCACACCAAAGCATCCTATGTGAAGCCAGAAGACTCATCTGACTGCATTCCATGAGCATATCCAGAAGCCACTCTATCTCAGGTAATTTATGCAGTCAAATAAAAAGTCATGATCTGGGTGCCTGGGTGGTTCATTCAGGTGAGCATCCGACTTCAGCTCAGGTCATGATCTCACAGCTCGTGAGTTGGAGCCCCGCATCAGGCTCTGTGCTGATGGCTCAGAGCCTAAAGCCTGCTTCAGATTCTGTGTCTCCCTCTCTCTCTGCCCCTAACCCACTCACATTCTGTCTCTGTCTCTCTCAAAAAGAAATAAACACTAAAAATTTTTTTAAAAAGCCATGATCTGATACATAATCCTAAGTAAGTTATCAGACTCAGAGTCCATCCACTTATCTAAGGATGGGCTGAATGAATGTCTATGAGAAAGAGATTTGCAACATCACTTACTGCACATGACGTGATTCTCCCAGAAATCTATTGCCTTTTAGCCATATAATTATGGATGAGGGAAAGACCTTTGAAAAATTGCTGGACACTGGTTGGAATTGACATGGACTATGGGTTACGTTATTCTTCTTCCCTCTGTCATAAGATAGTTCAAAGGGACCTAGACCATCTGGATATTCTGCAGAACCACGAATTAATCCATTCTATTGCTGCCATCTTGTGAATTGCACCGGATGAGCAAGATGTGACTAGTATATGGAAAGCCTCAGTAAAAACAAACAAACAAACAAACAAACAAAAAAACAAAACATCTTAGAAGGTGAGAAGTGCACCCTACCAAGATTTAGGGCCTGATCTATAAATTAAGTGCTTTCAGGTTCAGTGGGGCTGAGGTATGCTGGGACATCTATAAAGGACAAATTATTGAATTGTAACCTTTCTACCATCAAGAAAGATTGCCTGTACTTGGTAAGCATGTCTTAGTTCAGGAGACAGCATATTCTGCATTTCTCCATCTCATGTACTTAGTGATATGGAGATCTACCAATGTTGAATTGGACCTAGATAGAGAAATGATTCTGTCGCAAATTCAGGCGGGAGGACAATAAAAACTGCTGCCCAAGCCTAAAAGTTGGCAGATATTCCAGTAGTAGAGATATCTATGGTGGAAAAAATAGATGCCTGTGTTAGTTTTATAGCCAGCCCTATGCCAGTAGGAGGATCACAGCATAGAGCCCCTGGGAATCTCAGACAAATGCATGTCATCTATAGCGCAAAAGGACACACTATTGGAAAACTAGCTCTTGGTGGACGAGTGGGTGCTCGTAGAGACAGCCTCTTTGATTGTGGGGTATCAAATGACTATGTGGCCAAAGATAGGTTCTGTCATACCCCACTACGTTCTAAAGACGGGTAGCCTTGGTAACAAACCTCTGCAGATGGAAGTGGCCCATTAGAGACTGGGCATGAACAGGACCAGAGGGTATTGAGTGAAATACCAAATAGGTGGCCCAGATCGCTACTGGGCCATCCATCAATGTGCAGAACATCACTGCATGGATTCTAACTTGTGGAGACAGCTTAATGGGAGCTCATCAGCGAGCGAGGATAAAGGAGTTCAGTTCAGAATATTTTAAGTGTCTGACGCCTTAAATGCATCCACATAGGAATATCGATCAGAGTAAGAGCTGCGCGAGAAATGGTAGACAAGCGGTTGGCCGGGTGGTGCTGGGGGTGGGAAATAGGGAGCGACTGGTAAAAAGGTACAATCTTCCAGTTATAAGACGAAGAAAATCTGAGGATCCAATGTATAACATGGTGACTATCGCTGATAACACTGTATTGTGTCATAAATGTTTTCTGAGAGTAGAACTAAAACGTTCTAACCAAAAAAAGGAAAACACAAACACGTGAAGTAATGGATGCACTAATGAACTCAATGGGGACTTTTTTCACAATGTATACGTCTCTCAAATCATCACGTCATACACTTTAAACCTCTCACAATATTGCCAGTTACACCTCAGTAAAGCTGGACAAAAAAGGATGAGAGCTATGAACAAAAGCCCGCTCGACGTGTAAATTTGGCAAGTGTTGGCGTAACGAGAGTTGTTGAAGCTATAGGAATGAACGAATGAGAACAGAACAGGATCATCATTCTGACCTTGAGGAACTCCAGCATTTAATATCTTGGAGGAAGAAAATGAGCTGTAAAGAAAACCCAGAAGCAGCCACCTGAGACGTAGGTAGAAGACTTGGAGACTGGGGTTATGAAGCTTAGGGAAGGAGTTGGTAAAGAAGAGAGCAATTATGGGGTGCCTGGGTGGCTCAGTCGGTGGAGCGTCCGACTTCGGCTGGGGTCATGATCTCGCAGCTGGTGAGTTCGAGCCCCACTTCGGATTGTGTGCTGAGGGCTTGGAGCCTGGAGCCTGCTTTGGATTCTGTGTCTCCCTCTCTGCCCCAACCCACTCGCATTCTGTCTCTGTCTCTCTCAAAGATAAATGAACATTAATTTTTTTTTTAATTTTTTTTTAACGTTTATTTATTTTTGAGACAGAGAGAGACAGAGCATGAACAGGGGAGGGGCAGAGAGAGGGAGACACAGAATCTGAAGCAGGCTCCAGGCTCCGAGCTGTCAGCACAGAGCCCGACGCGGGGCTCAAACTCACGGACCGTGAGATCATGACCTGATCTGAAGTCGGACGCTTAACCGACCGAGCCACCCAGGCGCCCCATTAATTTTTTTTTTAAAGAAGAGAGTAATTATGAGTGTCACACGTGGCTGGGAGACCAAGGTGAGAATGGAAAATATCCATTGCAACAGTGAGTTTAGTGGAGACAGTATTATTTCAGGGGCAAAACTGAACAGGTAGCAGATTGAATTGGATTGATATGTGCGTATGCTGACATGTAATGGCCAAAGGAAAAGTCAAATCCCTTAAGCTAATTGACTATAAAGGAGAGAAAAAAAAATGAGCCTGTGTTTGGAAAGATTATGTCAAATCATGAAAGCACTGTTCATTTTGTTTCTTTACATTTTTTTATTTTATTTTATTTTATTTATTTATTTATTTATTTTTTAAATTCCTTTTTTCAACGTTTATTTATTTTTGGGACAGAGAGAGACAGAGCATGAATGGGGGAGGGGCAGAGAGAGAGGGAGACACAGAATCGGAAACAGGCTCCAGGCTCTGAGCCATTAGCCCAGAGCCTGACGCGGGGCTCGAACTCCCGGACCGCGAGATCGTGACCTGGCTGAAGTCGGACGCTTAACCGACTGCGCCACCCAGGCGTCCCTTTTTTGGTTTTTAAAATGAGTTTGTTTAACGATTGCAAAGTTCCAGCTCACGGGGACTTCCAACTTTGACTAAGTATGTAGAAAGCTGGGAGAACATTCCATCCACGCACAGCAACACCTCCAACAAACCCGATATGGACAATCAGCAGATTTCACAAATTTCCCTGAACTCACCCGGAAACTGAAGTTTCAGGGCTACCAACTAAAATAAAATCTAAAGGAAGACTGTTGTCTCCAGGGAGAAACTGGAAGTAAGCATTTGCTTCCAGGAGCAACTGTGGCCAGACATTGATAAAAATTCAACTAATTTTTTAATTAGTTACAAAGAGTTGAGTGTGACCTAGGAAGAGATCAGAATACAGAACCATATGTAGTCCAGAAAAACAAAAGGCATTGATTCCTACTTATAGGACTTTTTTTGTTTTGTTTTGTTTTGTTTTGTTTTGTTTTGTTTTGTTTGGAAGTATACATTTTTTTAGAGTGTGTTCTTCAGAACAATCACATTTATTTACTTATATGTTTTGAGAATCCCATGAAGGGAGACGGAAGAGAGAGAGAGACAGAGAGAAGGGGAGAGAGAAACAGGGCTTGTGCCAACGCCATGTGGGACTTGAACTCCCAAACTGGGAGATCCTGACCTGAGCTGGTCAGGTGCATAACGACTGAGCCATCCAGGCACCCCCGAAGTATAATTAATATACACTGTTACATTAATTTCAGGTGGCCAACATAATGTTTCAACAATTCTATATGCTACTCAGTGCTCACTATGATAAATATAGTCACCATCTGTCACCAAAGTTTTTAAAATCTTATTGATTATATTCTCTATATGGTAATTTCCATCTCTCTGACTTAATTACTTTCTAACTTAAAGTTGTACCTCTTAATTCCCTTTACCTAGTTCACTCAACACCTGTCTCTGCCTCCTCTTTGGGTACCACCCATTTAGTGTTGGTTTGCGTTTAAGAGACTGTTTTTGTTGCTGTTCGTACATCTCTTAGAGGATCTTCTTAATAAGATTAGGGGCAGGATGAGAATCCTATAAAACATCCCTCCTCTTATGGTGAAGGCCTGGGGAGGAGAGTCCCAGAGACCTTGCAAAGTCATGGAACACTGTCTGGATCCTTCTCCCTATCTTTTCTACAGAATACAGCTCCGAAACACTTTAGGAAAGAAAACAGAACATGTTGCTTTTAGACCACAGGTGAAAACCTATTATGTCTAGGGAAATAGAATAGAAAAAAATTCTTAACTCCCACCAGTGTGGAGGAGCAGGCGAGGACACTGGGCCCAGAGCGACAGCCAGGGACAGGACCAGATAAGTGAGAATACCCTTACCCCTGGGACCCTGGGGTCTGCCAAAGACTGAAGATGAATAATAGGAATGCTCCTTCTCCTTTGTCTCCATCAGGCTCACGGGCATCCGGTAGTAAGTAGTAGCAGTAACTTCACTGGTAGGAGCGGAAGATCATGAAGCACACTCTAAGGCACCACGTAAGGGGAAGGCCTAAAACCAAGAGTGGAACTGACATTGGAGGCTGTGGTTTGGGTCTCCCCTCTAAACCTAAGGTAATATTAGAGGAATTTGTGGCTACAGCAAAAAGCAATAATAATAAAAAAAAACTCGACCTCTGACTAGATTGATTCAACCTCCCCAGTAGAGTTTTAGCAGAAGGAAAAGGTGCCCAATGTCATAATAATTACTTTGCTTCAATCTCTACTGTGCAGTACAGTACAAGAAAATCGCTTTCCACAAAAGAAAGCAAATCATAAGGGATACGAAGAGCGAAGCAAAAAAATAGCACGTGGTCAAAAGATCAAACAATGGGAAAGAGATGCCATCAGACGTGGAGTTTAAAATAATGCCAAGGATATGCTGAAGTCTCCCATGCAAAAGATGGGCAATGTGTATGATCCACAAGGTAATTTCAGCAGACATTTAGAAACTGTAAGAAAGAATCAAATGGAAAAACACATTGACAAAGACAAAGGATGGCTTTGGTGGGCTAAACAACAGATTTGACACAGTAGAGGAAATTATCAGTGAACTTAAAGATAGGTCAGAATGAAATTACACAACTTGAAGCACACACACACACACACACACACACACACACACACTGTGAAAATAAAATGACCAGAGCATCTAGGAACTATGAATGAACTAAGAACAAAATTAAACAATCTAAAATATGTGTTACCAGAAACCCGGAAAAAAAAGAGGGAATGGGGAAGAAGAAATATTTGAAGAAATAACAATGAGACTGTCACCAAATTATCTCTATAGATCATCCTTAGACTGTATAAAAAGATACCAAGGCTGAAATGTGACTTGAGCAATATGGTAACTTAGAGGGTAAATGTTCAAAGTCAATTATATTTTTATATGCTAGCAGCAAATAATGAAACACAGAAATAAAATACTACTGGTATGATTACCAAAAATGCTAATACGTGAAATAAGTATAAACCTTCCAAATATATACAATATCTGTAGATGTGCTGAAAATAGCAAAACACTGATGAGTTAAAGAAAAGAAGATGTAATAAACGTACAGATACACTGATTAATTACATTAAAGAAAGATGTAATAAAAGTACAGAGACTCAATGTGGTGAAGTTCACTATTGTTAAAATGTCGGGGTGCCTGGGTGGCGCAGTCGGTTAAGCGTCCGACTTCAGCCAGGTCACGATCTCGCGGTCCGTGAGTTTGAGCCCCGCGTCGGGCTCTGGGCTGATGGCTCGGAGCCTGGAGCCTGTTTCCGATTCTGTGTCTCCCTCTCTCTCTGCCCCTCCCCCGTTCATGCTCTGTCTCTCTCTGTCCCAAAAATAAATAAAAAGCGTTGAAAAAAAAAAATTAAAAAAAAAAAATGTCAATTCCCCCCAAAACTGAACTGACCTTATCGATTCAAAAGAATTGCAGCTGAAACCATTACTGTATAATTTGTCAGGGTGATTCCAAAATTTGTAAGGAAAGCTAAACCAAACACAAAGGAATAATGTTTAATTGATAAGGGAAGTTGAATTTAAAAAAAGACATATTTGGGGGTGCCTGAGTGGCTCATTCGGCTAAGCGTCCGACTTCAGCTCAGGTCATGATCTGGCGGTTTGTGGGTTCGAGCCCCGTGTCAGGCTCTGTGCTGACAGCTCGGAGCCTGCTTGGGTCCCTGTCTCGCGCTCTCTCTCTCTCTCTGCCCCTCCTCAGATTGTGCTTTCTCTCTGTCTCAAAACTAAATAAAAATATTAAAGAAAAAAATAAAAAATAAATAAAAAATAAATTTAAAAATAAATAAATAAATGCATAAATGCATAAATACATAAATAAGACATAGTTGCTGGTTGAAAAGATAAATCTCTATCTCTTTGTGGACACTTTGTGAGCTATTGCTTTATAGATGAAGAAAATGAAACCCAGAGAAAGGTATTGCTGTGAGATCCATAAGAAAGTAGCATGACTAGTAGTTAAAGCAGAAATTCTAATGCCAAAATGTTTCACTATAGGAGACCAAAACTCTTAACTCTACCAAAGGGACTCTTTTGAGTTTGCGGTATTACGTACGAAAACCTGTGCTTGGTGCGAATGTAAAGAAACGGAGTATGGATTAAAAATAGATGGAATGTTTGTGGAGTTTTATAAAATGATTTTTTTCAAACAGCTATTCTGAAAATAATGTAATCACATTATTATATTTATACAACACAATTGTTACTTTCCCCCCTGATTTCATTGACTTATTATCTTTTGCAATTGATGATTTATTTTTCCTCTGGTGAAGGCACAGTAACAAACATTTAAAACAAGATATTGACATTTAATGTTTAAAATCTCAGAGCTTGGGGCAGACTGGCAGGATTCATTTCCTGGGAAGGATTAGAATGGATCATTATAGTTTATGGTGATAATTTAAGAGTGAAGAGTTCACAGAGATGAGGGAGAGGTCTCCAGAAACCTTCAGGACCTGAGATAAATGAATTCATAGAAGATGCTTCTATCTACAATATGGAAAGTTGGGCTCCAAGGCAAGAAAAAAAATAATATGGTGGTATATATCCACAAGAAGTGTATCAGGGACACTATATTTTAAAATGAGCAGGTGTTTTTGGGATGCCTGGGTGGCTCAGTCAGTTAAGCGTCCAACTTTGGCTCAGGTCATGGTCTCCCGGTCAGTGAAGTTGAGCCCTGCGTCAGGCTCTGTGCTGAATTAAAAATGTATATTTCAAACCAGTACTGTTTGGGCAAGAGGGGAAGAAGTCCTCTGTATCTCCTATTGTTTTCATCTTCATTTTGAAGGAAAAGGAATTTTCAGTTTAAAAAGGGAAGATAAATACTGGTGACTCTGAACTGAAGCCTGCAAGCCTTGAAGGGATTGTGTGAGAAATTAGTTTGTTCTGCTTGCCAAGATTAACTATATCCTTAGTCACCAAGAGGAGCTGGGAATATGAATGCCAACAAGTATCAGTGCTCTTAATGAGTTTTGCAAATTAGAAAGACTCCCACAATTGGACAAATATATAAAGGATTTCTTTATAAGATTATTTCTCCATTAGAAATAAGCAAGAGAGAACAAACATAATTTCTAAGTTATTCACTTACTAAAATAGACAAAAGCTTATTCTTGTCTACAATATGCTCTGCAAAATATGTTAGCATCCAATATTACCAAAGTCAACTTTAATAAGAACAGAGAAGGATTCACTTTGGATACAGCAATTCTTAGGGTGGTGGGTCAGTGAGAAATAAACCTCTACTTCTGATAAAACAATAAAGAGATTCAGCTCTTGATACAGATTAGGGTGGTTGAATGCACATATTTCTTATTCAGATGATGATTTAAGACAACTCGATTCTCTGACTTTCCTTGAAAAACTAAATGACACAACATCTAAGAGAAGCCATGATGTGTCATTTAGAGTCAGCCACATGGTGACCGATGATCCCATGAACCTGCATCAACAGCTTAGGAAAAGGTTGGTTGAAGATTGGACTTTTGGTTCTACTTTTTTTTTTCTCATTTCAACCCGATAAAAGGCTTTACTTTAAATGTCTGGATGTTAAGAGTACAAATGTGCTCTGTCTATGTGAGTAAATTAGGGAGGGATGAGGTCTATCATTGCTCCCGGGATTGGCCTCACAGCGAGTGGCAAGAAGAAAGTCCTGGATATGCTTGACGCGTCTATTCGTTCCCAGTCTTCCTCAGCACGGTTTGTATTGCTTACTGTGCTTTTATGTCATCTGCAATCCAAGTCTGGGATTCCCTCTCTTAGTCCTCTGACAGAGCCTTCTAGAACACTATGGGACTCTGATTTTCAAAATGAACATTTTGGAGGGTATATTTCGGTAAGATTAGATCAGTTAGTATTTTGTGCCCTGGAATAAATTTATTACAGGGTTCACTGACTTCATGTATTTCCAGCAGTAGCACCTACCTTATGGCAGACGCTCTCCTAAGTACGGTGTTACAACATTGAATCGTACACAAAAAAGGTCTCATAGAGCTTGAATGCTAAACATAAGTGAAGCAACGTTTTATGGGAGTGCGAGGAGAAGACGATAATCACTGAGGTTGTCTTCTATTGACCAAGAAACCAGGGGAATGTCAGAGCTGAAAGCACACTACTTGACAAGGCTCCTTGTACGTGTCTTACGTGTAAAACAGAGACATAAAGACTACAGTGGTGTGTGGGTGGGATAAGAGTCAACAATTTTTTTTAATTATTTATTTTGAGAGCGACAGAGACAGAGTGGGTGGGGGATGGGCAGAGAGAGGGAGAGAGGGAATCTGAAGCAGGCTCTGCAATGCCAATGCAGAGCCCGCTGTGGGGCTCAAACTCATGAAACCATGAGATCATGACTTGACCTGAAACCAAGAATTGGATGCTTAACCGACCGAGCCACCCAGGTGCCCCAAGAGTCAACAATTTTAACTAAAGAAGATCATTTCTGAATAGCGCCAACAGTGAGATTTACAGTGGCCTTTTGAAGACCTTGTTTCAGTTAATACGTTACAGCAATTTTAAGTGTATCATACTGTATTTCATGTTGGAAAAGAGAATGAAACTGCAGTGCAATAAAAGCATAAATATGGGGATACATGGAAATAGGGAGAAATCACTAGGAAAAAATTGTTCTAAAAAATGTGTGGCACGTATGAGCACCTTCCCATAAATGGTCTCAGTCCTTCCTCACCCTGCCCTTGATTGCCCCTCCCATGTGTCCTATACACGGGCAACTCTCGCTTTCTCCCTCTTCACTGAATGACAAACAAAGCTTAGAGGAATTGGGGAACCACCTTTGATTCTGGAAAGTCAATGGTGAAATCCTGGCCTCTACCACATGTCTGAGACCTGTCTTCTATGAGATGCAAGAAATTATAGCATTATTCTAATTTTATGATTGTTAGAATGATTAATTTTGGTGTTTTCTTCTTCCCTTGACATGACTTTCAGAATAGAAATAATTTAACTTTTTATCCTGAGTGCCTTTTAGTGTCTGAAAAATTCTCAGCTTTCAATAAGTTTCCTGAGTGAATAAATGAATGAGGTGATGCTGTATTTATAGATCACACGAAGTTAGGTGAGAGTAGATAATCTGAATAAAGGAACATAGTCATAAAATATGATCTAGTAGGGTATATCTAACAAGGTACACTGCTATGAGAACTAATTTATAAGCATCTATGAATGTTCAGGGACAAATAGAACCTGTAGAAGATGGACGGTGTGTGAATTACCTGCACACATGATGTATGTTGGCACTAGGAATACACTGAGACATTGTAGTCACATGCCGTTGCATTAAGAGCGATAAGGGAGTTTAAGTGGGGGAAATGGGTTAAGTTCTTAAAAACACAAAGCATGAAACTTTATTCTGGGTTGAAACCCTGGATTTGGGGAAATGTTGACTTGCCAATGACCACATCAAAGTCAAGCATGAATTATTAGACACAGATGTGAATCGAGAAAATAGAAGCAGCTGTTCTTGGGCTTGCCTGGCCCAGTCAAGGCTTTGGCAGTATGACATTTTCCTTTTGTTGGAATTGTATGCAAGGATCCCTGGAAGGCAAATGATCCTAATATATGACTTCTTGATAGATGATTTCTACAAATGGATTTTCTGTCCTTGACTAACAAAACAGCCGATACATGGGGCAGCATTTGGGACGTTCATGAGAATAAGGCTCGTGTCCAAATGCCTTTCTGTGTATTTCATTGCATCTTTTATGGACTGTTTTCCTCAAAGATGTCAGTATTGTTCAGAGACCCGGTCTCCAATTTCCACTGTGACACTTTCTAGTATGTGTGCCTCTGTGTGGGAAGTGCAAGTTACTTGGCAAGCCTCTTATGCTTGGAGTGTTACTTATGAAAGAAAACTGGTTCAAAGCAGAGCCGGATGAAGCTAAACTACATTTTAACCCTGATAAAAGGACATTTGGGGAAAAATAATTTTAATGCCAGAAAGATGCTTCAGAATTGGGGAGACAGTGGGATTGTAGTCAGATGGCACACAAGAGGCTGGTGACCCTCACTCTAGTCTTTGAGGAGGACGCGATCGGAGAAGTGAGATGAAGGCAGTTTCCCTCCAACAAATGCAATGATGCTTGATGTGAAGCAACTGGTTTACAGTGTTTGTTAGGATATTCCTTCCTCGATGCAGTCTTTCAGTTGCCCGGTCAATGTTTTTAATTGCTAGGTCAATGTAAAAAATAATTTTTTTGGTAATTTTTACTAAAATAAGATTTATCTTTTGGATTTATTTTGGGGAGCCTCCCAAACTTTTAGTTGTCCTAGTTAAAAACTCTCCATGCTTGTCCATTTATTAAAATATTATTTTATTCACCTCAATACAGTTATGTAGTTTGTGTCCAAATCCCTGGTAATTCTGTTTATACTACCCTGTTGTTTGTGCTTAAGACTATTGATCTGGGTGCAATGTATCTGAGTTTTCTCATTCTTAGTTTTAATAGTTTTTAGTTTGATTCCTTTTGTCATTCTCTCTCTCTCTCCCCCACCCCACACTTCTGCTCTGTCAGACATGCTTCTAGATACTGGGGATTTAACAGTGAATGTGAAAACAGTAATGACTTACCACCACACACCTATTAGAATGGTGTGCAAAATGACAAACAAAATGACAACATGATAAACAAAAATGACAATATAAAATCCCAGCAAGGATGTGGAGCAACAGTGACCCTCAATCATTGCTGGTAAGAGGCCAAAAAAACTTTGGAAGAGAGTTGGTAATTTCTTGATTTCTCACGAAACTTAGTAGACTCCCAGGCATATTATCCAGCAATTGCATTCCTTGGTATTCACCCAAGCGAGTTGAAAATTTCTGTTCGCACAAAACCTGCACACAAATGTTCATGGGATACTTATTCACAATTACCAAAACTGACGTCCTTCAACAGATGAAGGAAGAAACTAACTGTGGTATATCCATACAATGCAGTATTTTTCAGCAATAACAGCAAATGACTTATTGAGTCATGAAGTGACAGGAGGAACGTAAAATTCATATTGGGAAGTTAAAGAAGCCTATCTGAAAAGGCTACACACCGTCTGATGCAAGCTATCTGATATTTTGGAAAAGGCAAAACTAGGAAAAGACTCTACATAAATGAGTGGTTGCTGGGCAGGGTCGGGGGAGGGACAGATGAACGGGCGGAGCCCAGTGTACCATAACGATTCCGTATGATTCTGTAATGGTGGGTTTGGACGCGTGCCATCACACATATGTCAAGACTCATAGAATGCACAAACACAAAGAGTGAAGCCTAAGGTAAACTTTGGACTGTGGCTAATAATGACGATTCAATATTGGCTCATCATGGTAAGCAATGCAGCGCACAGGTGTGAGATCTCTTGCGCTAACGTTTACGGTGTGCACAGGAGGATAGATGGGAACCTTTCGTACTTGAAGTTTGATTTTTCTATAAACCTAAACTTGCTCTAAACTAATATCTAGTAATTTAAAAAATTAACATGAAAGACCAGTTCTCACCGTCCTGATACTTGCATTATGGTGAAAGGAGGTAAATAGTGAATAAAAAAGATGAGCTCCGGTGGTGTTACATGTTGTGAGGACGGAGGAAAGTAACCACTCTATCTTGATAGGTAATGGTTTGCTCTTGGGCTGGGAACTTTAAAAAAAATTCTTTTTAATGTTTATTTATTTTTGAGGGAGAGACAGAGTGCAAGGAGTGGGGGGCAGAGAGAGGGAGACATATAATCCAGAGAAAGTTCCAGGCTGTCAGCACAGACATGGGGCTCAAACTCACGAACCCATGAGATCATGACCAGAGCCAAAGTAGGCTCCTTAACTGACTGAGCCACTCAGGCACCCCAGGCTGGGGACTTTTAAACGCCATGGTTAGGGACACCTGGGTGGCTCAGTCGGTTGAGCATCTGACTTTGGCTCAGGTCATGATCACCGTTGGTGAGTTCGAGCCCCACATTGGGCTTGCTGCTTCAGGGCAGAGCCTCTTTGAATCCTCTGTCCCCCTCTCTCTGCCCCTCACCTGCTCACCCTCTCTCTCTCTAAAATAAATAAACATTGCAAAATAAATTTTTTATTAGAGATTAATTTTTTATGAGAGGTTAAAGATCTCTCTGACACATTTAAGCTGAATTAGAATTAGCTGTTTCCAGAAAGGACGTTTGTGTCAATGGTTCTCCTCAAAACTCCATTTCCGACATGTGTTTGAGTAAATCTGACTTAAACACAACAGTCTCTAAGTGGTTGTGCGGTTCCTTCACCTTCTCATTTCCAATTCCTGAAAGTTCAAGAATGAGCCTTTGAAAATATTCATTTGATTATAGCAGTTCCCCCATTTAAAATCTTTGTCGGACTTCTCATTTAGACTAGAGCCCCGTTTTCCAAGACATCCAAGGCCCTTTGCTCACTGGACCATCCTCTGTTCCAGCGGAATCTCTCACACTGTTCCTTCTGCTCAGCTAAAACGCCATACTCACTGGCTTCCTGAACTCATTTTTCCCTTCAAATACAGTAAACTCTCCACGACCTCAGGGCCTTTCTACTTGCTATTCTCTCTTTTGGTAATTATCTGTCGGGTGTTTCTTGCAATGGCCAATGATCAGCACTAGGAGAAGAGTTTAACAAAGCAAACCATGATAAAATGCACATTCTTTATTCTTCTGTCAAATATGCCGTGGCTGTCTCCCTCCCTTTGTTACGATATTGGATCAAAAGTCCCTTCCACAGAGGCCTTCTCCTCCTCTCTGTGACATGCATCTCCTTTCCTGTTTTTGCCCGCTTAGACTCATCACGATCAAACACAATATCATTTTTCTTACAATATTGTTAATGTTTGTATTTCTTTTTTTCCCCCTTCTTTTATGTGTATCTACTTGAGAGAGAGAGAGCGAGAGAGAGCGAGAAAGAGCGTGAGCAGGGGAGGGGCAGTGAGAGAGGGAGACACAGAATCCGAAGCAGGCTCCAGGCTCCGAGCTGTCAGCACAGAGCCCGACACGGGGCTCGAACTCATGAACAGTGAGATCATGACCTGAGCCGAAGTCAGAGGCTTAACCGACTGAGCCACCCAGGCACCCCTTAATGTTTGTATTTCTAACCAGAATATAATCTTCATGAAGGCAGGCATTTTGTTTACTGCTGTGTCCTCAGCGCTGAAGCAATTTCCCAAAAGCATTTCCCAAAATGACACTTGATAAATATTTGATGAGTGAATGAACAAAAACATAAGGTAATATTTACAAAACGCAAACTTTTTGGGGGTTAAAATTATAAATGGCTTTTTTTTAATTAAAAAATATTTATTTATTTTTGAGAGAGAGAGAGAGAGAGAGAGAGAGAGTAAGTGGGGGTGGGACAGAGGGAGAGGGAGGCACAGAATCCGAAACAGGCTCCAGGCTCTGGGCTGTCAGCTCAGAGCCCAACATGGGGCTCGAACTCACCAACTGTGAGATCATGACCTGAGCTGGAGTCAGATGCTCAACTGACTGAGCCACCCAGGCGCCTACAAATGGCTTTAATGGAATTAAGCATCACCTTGTTTTAAATTTTCTCTGAATATACTACACATCTATTATATGCCTTACAAATCTGCATTTTCTGTTCTAAGATTTATAAATATTTTTAAAATATAGATCCTGTTTTCCACTTACTGAAATACATTCGGGACTCAGTCTGAAGTTTGCAGTGAGGCAATTATTCTGTTCACGATGGAGAATGAGTAAAATTTTAGCTTTCATTATACTAAAGGACCCAGAGACGCTGGATGTATACTTTTTATTCCAAACCTACACTTCTGGAACTCGATTTTATCCTTTTAACACTTAAAGAAAGGATTCTATTTAGTTCTGCATAAGATGGTAAATATACATAATGCATTGACTTAAAGTCATTTAAGACAGGTTAGTGAAAATAGGACATTTTTTACATTGATTATTATGGAAGCTAGAGTAATTTTATTATAAAATATTTTTGCTCCTGTAGCCAGAGGCAGAATCCTGAATTAGAAGCCTTTGGCTCAACTCAGATGAAACCTATTCTAGTTAATTTAAGGAAGAGGGTACATATATTGGGAGAATGGTGAAGAAATGACAGAATTAAGGGAAACCCTGAAAAGCCAGATGTTGATAGATAATCAGGCAAGATCAGGATTTTTCACAGCAGGAAGTGAGTTCCAACCAACTTCTAATTGCATTACTCTGGTGGAGAATTGGACTTGGATTGAGGCTTAAGTCTACACCCAGAAAAACCATGATTGATCTTCCCTGTCTGATGCCCTAGAATGAGAGAACAGCTAGTCCTACAGAGGAAAACAGAGGTCTGCCCTATTGGCGAAGGGGACATGTGGCCATCCAGCAAAAACTAAAGAGCCCATTCTGCTGATTGATTGAATAGGTTAAAGTTGGTATTTAATGCCAAGAAAGCATTGAAAAGAGGAATACAATATCAATTCATAGAATCTGTATTACAGGGACACCTGGGTGACGCAGTCAGTTGAATGTCCGACTCTTGATCTCAGTTCAGGTCATGGTCTCACAGTTCATGAGTTTGAGCCCGCAATCAGGCTGTGCGCTCATGGCTCAGAATCTGCTTAGAATTCTGTCTTTCTCTCTGCCCCTACCTGTTTGTGCTCTCTCTCAAAGCAAATAAATAAACTTAAAAAAAAAAAAAGAATTTGTATCATAACGCCTAAAAAGGCAGGGTTGTTAAAATCTTATTTTTGTTTGGTTTATATTTAGATGCCTCATAGTTTTCAGAACTCTGAAATATTTTCAGATCTCCTAAAGCCTGAGATCACCTCTGAGAGTCACAACTTCGACAAAAATTTGAAGATATAAACTTGACCCTATTTTTGAGCTTTTGTTGGATAGGTAGTGTTGCACAACTTTGCAAGACGAAAACAATCTCTATCTGTTTTCTCGGAGGGATAGGTATAGAAAAGAAGTAAAATATAACATCAGGACCTGTTTTCGTGAGTGTGTAAATGAACAACCCATTAAAATCCCAATGAGAAAATCAGCCTTCCTGGTGCTCATCTCGGAAACTTCGAACACGGGCAATTTTAGAGGCCTGTCCCCGGTTAATTCTCACATTCTGAGTAAATGTAGTATTATCCCGCTTACACCTGTCATGGACAAGGTATGACTCTCCTATTTCGTAGATTTTTTGGTGTGTATACGGTGACAGGGAGAGAGAATTTTTCTCATAGAAAGAAAGAATCCATGGAACCTGTTCCTATATTTATGCTGCTTCCTCCCACTGTCTAGAGTTTATTTATGTGACTGTCTATGACATGGTTTCCTTGGCAACCAAAAGGAACCCGGATCTGAGTGGCTCTCTTACAGGTTCACACATTTAGAGATCATTTGCTTTTAAAAATTAACTGTTCCACGGAATAGTCAGTGAAACCACGTGAAAAACTATCGCCCATTTTATTACGGGATTAAGTCTTGCTGATGTCCCCCACTTGAACCCCTTAGCGTCTCATTGCACCCTAGACGTTCCTGTAATGAGTTACAATTCGGGGGAATTTCTTTTTTTTTTTTTTTTATTGCAGATGCCATTTTAGAAAGCTGTGGTAGGAAAGCAGTTCTCCTTTCCAAATTCAGCTACAACTAATTGCAAAATTCCATAGTTATCACCTGAATTACACCTAACAGTCAAATGTTTAAGGCTACCAAAGCACAGAATAAACTCAACAAGCTGCAGGGAGCCGTCATGGGCCACAATGCCACGGGCAAAGGCGAAAATAAATGTCAGAGGCAATACACTATTGACTAATTTTAATAGAATCCCAAATGCTGTAAACCGCAGCTGGTTTTCAGTATTAAGAAACAGTAGGAAAAAAAAAAAAAAGTCTTCATTCTGATTTCTAGCCTCTGTGGCCCTATTTCCTATTAAAATTTTAGGCACTATCGCCTGCTAAACTGATATTTATTCAATATAGAAATTGTTCACTTCCCTCTTTCACGCAGCTGTGCCCTTGACTCCCCCAGAATCCTTGGCTTACACCATGGCTGTTTTCTGAACTATTTGGCTTTGATGAAACTTTATACGCAGGGCTATCACTCCAGAAATGCACTTATGTCCCATTTCTGAGATTGTAAAAATAGAGCCTGCGATAGATAGTCCCTACCCAAAGGATGAAGAGGGGGTTAGGGGGTGGAAACTGATAACGGCAGGTGTAACTCCTGTGGCGCGGTAGCGATCACATCAAGACTTAACGTTATTTTTCCTCTCCGGCTTCTCCTAACATCTCCGTGCAGTTCAGGTAGTGAGTAATAGAACTGTGTCAAAGTTTCCTATCCTGTTTTTCTGGACAGCTTCTCTAAAACATTATTATCACATTGACTCTGTTTCCCTTGCCAGGAACACTGAAATGACAGCTTGTCTGGTGTTTCTATTACATCGTCAGCTTCTCCGCCCACCCCCATCCTTTTTTCGTGGCAAGCGTTGATATTGGCATGCCTCGACTAGCTCGGTCAAAATTACCGAGTCACTTTGCTCTTCCTTTTACTGCTGCATTAAATGCTTGAACCACAAGCATTACTTTCCTTCGGTGGCGTTCGTGGTTCACATTATCAGCCACAACTTTGAGACTGATCATCCAAAATTTTAAACATGAAACAAATCCTCGTTCAAATAAACATCTTCCTGACTTGGGGTCTCCGACTCTTTGTAATCTGTTGTAGTGAAATTATGCTCTATATTGACAAAGCTATTCTCTTAGGTTGCAAACACCTCTCCAGGCTTGAAATCCCATGAAACGTGGTAGCATTTTCTTTATTTTCCCAATAATGGCTTTTGGGTTAGTACACATAAAAGAAGACTCATTTTCCTCGATTCTGTGAGATCCAGATGTTGAGGTAGATCTTACCTGCCATGATCTGGCAAAAGCTTATTGGTTACGTTTTCTTCTTCCATTCTTTCACTGACTTGCCAAATAAATAACAATTTAAAATGGTGGCGTATCCTGAGATGTATTTCTAGAGGTCTGCAAATTCCATGCATTGAGTTAAAAAGTGGTCCCCTAGATGATCTGGATTACCGTTTCATGGTTTCCCTGAGAACTACCCCATATCTGAATTTTGCCAGTGCTCCTGTGGGCAATGGGATTTCAAATTATTATATTGCCCAAAGATCCCCAGATAGAGATTTTACGCAGTTTTTATCAGGAAGCATCACTGAGTCTTAAGACACACAGTTGATGAATATGCTGAAAACAAAAGAATCTCGACTAAGCAACCTGTTCCCTATTCAGGTCATGGAACCGATCTTTCCAACTGGCTCATGCATGGCAACACATGGCGATCCGTTGCTTTATTTCCTGTACAGAGGTGATATCTAAACTGAGACCTGAGGGAAGAGAGAGGACAAGAAGATTTAAACAGACCTCAAGTTGGAAAAGAGTTGATCGTTGATATGAAGCTAATAAAAAGGCAGTTCATGAGGAGTGAAATGAGCTGGGTGGATAATATTACCAGATAGGCTGGAATATAAGTTGGGCTCAGCTTAAGGAGAGTCTCATAAAAGAGTTTTCATTTTATCCTAGAGGACTAAGAAGTTGAGGAAGGCTTTTAAGCATTAGAATATCCAATATGTACTTCTAACATCAATTTGCTATTGGGGAAGGAAATGGATTAGAAGGCAGAGGGAGTAGAACCATGCACACTAATAAAGAGGAGGTTGTTGGGACACCTGGGTGACTCAGTCGGTTGAGCGTCTGACTTCAGCTCCGATCATGATCTCAAGGTTTGTGAGTTGGAGCCCTGCGTTGGGCTTTGCGCTGACAGCTCGGAGCCTCCTTCAGATCCTCTGCCCCCCTCCCTCTGCACCTCCCATATTCGTGCTCTTTCATTCAAAAGTAAATAAACAAATTTTTTTTTTTTTTAAAGAGGAGATTGCAGGGCTGGGAACAGATGAGATTTTGAGCTGGGAAGGTGACAGCTGAGCCATGAAAAAGTGGAAACATTCCAGATACACCGTACAAAAATAATTAATAGGACTTGCTGATAGATAAGATGTTGGAATAAGGCAAAGGCAGAAACAGGACAATGACACAGATTCTGGTTTGAGTAACTCCCAGGTTAGGCACAGCACATAGCCCCGGTGTGAAAGAGGGGATATGATTAGGATTTAGGAAAGAAGTCGAGGGCTTTGTTTGGGACGTGATGTTGAAGTGTCTCTAAAACAGTTTGCTAGAGATGTTGAATGAGTCCGAATTTCACTAAAAATGTCTGGGTTGGGTATATTAAATTTAAGAGTCATAATGACATCAATGACACTCATGGCATGTGAATGAATGGATCACCACAGAGGACACGGGACAGAAATAATGCGAAAACATGCGAACAAGTGCCGAGAAATTCCCAGCTGAGATGTCGGACACTGCAGAACAAGCAAAGAAAACAGTGAAAGGGACCCTGAGGCAGAAGGAAAAGTAGGAAAATGAGGCCTCATGAAAGTCAAGAGAGAAGATTCCAAGAAAAAGTGATCAGCGGTGTCAAAGGTTACTGAGAAGTGAAGGGAAGCGAGAACCAAAAATACCCCACAGGCGTGAAGCATGCCGGTCACAGAGATGGTGTCCAAGAGAATGATGTAGGTCAGAGAAGAAATAGCTGTCAGAAATGAAAGCCTTAAGGAAGCTACAGAAGATAAGACCCAGGGCCTTAGAGGGATTGTTGGCCAAGGGTCAGAAAAGGGATGTGCCCTACTGTGATTGGACGGACCGGGAATTAACGACGTTGTTAACTGAATGTCTGTGTGCAAACAGGGTGGGCTGGTAAATGAACGGCTTTTAAGGAGGATAAGGTAAAAGATAATATTAAAGAAACAACAAGGTATTTCCAAGAACGGTTGCAACGCTTTGATGTTTCTGACGAGGCACTTAAAGTGAATCTGCTCAGCAAGTTGTATGATTTTCTTGAGAAATGATCACATGCTATTAGTCCGTGAAGGAAAAGGAGGATATTTGATGTCACCGAGGGCTTTTTTTTTTTTCCGAAGTGTAAAGGAAAAAAGAAGGAAGGAAAGAAAAAATGAAGACTTCTTCAGGGGAAAAATTACAAAAATTGAGCATGAAGTATAACCAGAACAAAGATAGGCATGACAATAACATGACAAGAATATGATACTATTGAGAGTAAGAAACTGATAGAATAAATAAATCGGGTATCTTGATGAGGTGAAAGCATTGTGTTTCGTAAAAATTGTTTATTTATCTATTTATCTACTTATTTATTTTTAAGCTCCAGTATAATTAATGTACAGTGTTCTATTAGTTTCGGGTGTACGATATAGTGATTCAACAACTCTATACATTACTCAGTGCTCATAGTAAGTGTCCCGTTAATCCCCATCACCTCTTTCACCCATTCCCACCACCTACCTCCCCTCTGGTCACCATCAGTTCATTCCCTAGAGCTAATAGCGTGTTTTTTGGTTTGTCTCTTTTTTTTATTGTTTTGTTTCTTAAATTCCACATATGAGTAAACTCAAGTGGCATTTGCCTTTTTCTGACTGACTTATTTCACTTAGTATTACACCCTCTGGAACCATCCATGGTGTTGCAAGTGGCAAAATTTCATTCTTTTATATGGTGGAGTAATATTCCATTATATATATATCATATATTATATATATCATATATTATATATATTATATATAATATACATCACATATATAATATATATTATATATCACACATATATAATATATAATATTTATATATCACACATATATAATATATATTATATATACAATATATAATATTATATAAATATTAAATAATAAATATAATATAATATAATATAATATAATATAATATATAATAATAAAATAATTATATAATAATAATATAATAATTATATAAAAATAATAATAATTGTATAAAAATATAATATATAATATATTACATATATTATATATAATAATATAATATAATAAATATAATATTATATATTATATAATATAATTATATATAATATTATATATATTAATATATATTCTATATTCTATATATATAATCACAACTTCTTTACCCATCTATCATGGACACTTGGGTTGCTTCCATATTTTGGCTATTGTAGCTAATGCTGCAATAAACATAGGGGTGCATGTATCTTTCTGAATCAGTGTTTTCATATTCTTTGTGTACATACCCAGGGATGGAAATACTGGATCATATAGTACTTTTATATTTAATATTTTGAGAAAGCTCCATAATGTATCCCACAATGGTTGCACCAATTTGCATTCCCACCAACAAGTGTACTGGGGTTCCGTTTTCTCCACATCCTCACCAGCACTTGTTGCTTCTTATGTATTTTTAATTTTTTTTAATTTTTTTTTATTTTAGCCATTTTGACTGATTGCACTTGATTTGCATTCCCTGATGATGAGTGATATTGAGAATCTATTCATGTGCCTGCTGGATTCTGTATGTTTTCTTTGGAAAAATGTCTGTTCATGTTTTCTGCCCCTTTTTAATTAGATTACTTTTTTGGTGTTGAGTTGTATAAATTATTTATATATTTTAGATACCAACCCCTTATCAAAGATATCATTTGCAAATATCTTCTCCCATTCAGTAGGTTGGCTTTTTGTTCCATTGATTGTTACCCTTGCTGTGTAGAAGTTTCTATTTTGATGTAATTTTAATCATTTGTTTTTGCTTTTGCTTCCCTTGCCTCAGGGGACATATTTAGGAAAATGTTGCTACAGCCGACGTAAAGAAATTTTGCCTGTTTTCTCTTTAAGATTTTTATGGTTTCAGGTCTCACATTTAGGTCTTTAATCCATTTTCAGATTATTTTTGTTTATGATGTAAGAAAGGAGACCAGTTTCATACTTTTACAGGTTGCTGTCTAGTTTTCCCAACACCATTTGTTGAAGAAACTGTCTTTTTCCCGTTAGTTATTCTTTCCTGCTTTGTAGAAGATGAATTGACCATGTAGCTGTGGGTTTATTTCTGAGATCTCTGTTCTTTTTTTTTTTTTCATGTTTGCTTATTATTTTGAGAGGGAGAGAGAGAAAGGGAGAGAATGTGTGCAAGTCGGGGAGGGGCAGAGAGAGAAGGAGAGAGAGAATCCCAACCAGGGTCTGCATTGTCAGGGCAGAGCTTGATGTGGGGTTCCATCTCAGGAACCGTGAGATCATGACCTGAGCTGAAATCAAGATTTGGACCCTTGACAAACTGAGCCACCCAGATGCCCCTGGGCTCTCTATTCTATTCTATTGGCCTATGTATCTTTTTTGTGCAGATGCTATACTGTTTTGATTACTACAGCTTTGTAGTATATCTTGAAATGTGACATTGTAATAACTCCAGTTTTGTTCTTTCAAGACTGCTTTGGTTATTCAAGGTCCTTGGTGTTTCTATATAAATTTTAGGATGATTTGTTTTAGTTCTGTGAAAAATGCTGATAGTATTTTGATAGCGAGTGCATTAAATGTGTAGATTGCTTTGGGTAGTATGACATTTTAATAATATTTATTCTCCCAACCCATGAGCATGGAATGCCTTTTCATTTCTTTGGGTCATCTTCAATTCCTTTCGGCAAAGTTTTATAGTTTTCAAAGGATGGATCTTTACTCTCCTTGGTTAAATTTATTCCTAGGTATTTTATTATTTTTGGTGTAATTGCAAATGGGATTATTTTCTTAATTGATCTTTCTTCTGCTGCATCATTAGTGTAGAGAAATCCAACAGACATCTATATATTGATTTTTTTATCCTGTGACATTACTGAATTCATGTATCAATTCTAGTAGTTTTTTGGTGGAGGGTTTTTGGTTTTCTCTATACAGTATCATGTAAGCTGCAATTAATGAAAGTTTTACTTCTTTCTTACCAATTTTGGTGCTTTTAATTTCTTTTACTTGCCTGATTACTGGAGCTAGAACTTCCAGTATTAGGTTGACTAAATGCAGTGAGAGTGGACATCATTGTCTTGTTTATGATTTCAGGGGGAATGCTTTTAGCTTTTCAGTATTGGGTATGAAATTTGCTGTGCGTTTTTCATACGTGACTTTTTTTTAATTGAGGTATGTTCCCTGTAAACCGACTTTGTTGAGGGTTTGTATCATGAATGGATGTTTTACTTTGTCAAATATTTTTTTCTCCGTCTTTGGAAGTGATCGTATATTTTTTATCCTTTTTCTTATTGATGTGATGTATCACACTGATTGATTTGTGAACAGCGAAGCACCCGTGCATTCCAAAAATAAATCCCACTTGATCTCGGTGAATGATTTTTTAATGTATTGTTGGATTCAATTTACTAATTTTTGTTGAGGAGTTTTGCATCCATTTGCATCACAGATATTGACCTATATTTCTCTTTTTTGTAGTGTCTATCTGGTTTTGGTATCAAGACAATGCTCACCTGGTAGAATGACTTTGGAAGCTTTCCTTCCTTGTCTATGTTTTGGAGTTGTCTGAGAATAGGTATTAGCTTTTCTTTATGTATTTGGTAGAATTTACTAGCAAAGTGGTCTGGTCTTAGAGTTTAGTTTGTTGAAAGTTTTGTGGTTACTGATTTGATTTCATTGCTGGTAATCAGTCCAATTTTTAAAATTTCTTCCTGGTTCTGTTTTGATACATGATATGTTTCTAGAAATTTATCAATTTCTTCTAGTTTGTCAAATCTTTTAGAATACAAATTTTCATATTTTCATAATCTTTTAGAGTTCTATAATGTTTGTGACTTCTCTTCTTTCATTTCTAGTTTTGTTTATTGGAATCTTCTCTGTCTCTCTCTCTCTCTCTTTTTTTTTTTTTGATGAGTTTGGTTAAAAGTTTACCAATTTTGTTGATCTTTTCAAAGGACCAGATTTTGTTTTCATTGATCTGTTTTTATTTGTTATTTGTTATTTATTTATTTATTTATTTATTTATTTATTTATTTATTTATGTATTTTAGTTTCTATACTGCTTATTTCTGCTCGAATACATATTATTTCCTTCCTTCTATTCGTTTTGCGTCTTGTTTGTTCTTGTTTTCCCATATCCTTTAGTTGTAAGGTTAGGTTGTTTATTTGATATTTCCCTCACTTCTTAAAGTAAGCTTATATGCTATAATCTTCCCTCTTAGACCAGCTTTTGGTACATCCCAAAGAATTTTGACCATTGTGTAAAGTGAAAGCATTGTTGACATGTGGATATAAGAACCAGTGAGTTACAAAGATAAGAGGTGACAGTGGAGAAATTTGATATTCAAATTAACATATTTTTGGTGGGGAAAGTATATGTTATAATTTTGGAAGCAAAACCTTGAACTGAATGAAAATAAAACTTATTTCACATCCATAGTTATAGGAGAGAGAGTGGGAAATGTTAAAGAGACACCCACATCAATTTTAGGCTCACTCAAGAAACATTAGGGGTTGGGAGATGGAGTCTTTAATAAAAGGAGATGGTCAATATGTTGCTATACAACAGGATTAGTGTGCTTGAAGGCATGTGGCTAAAGGAGGCAGGACTCTCCCTCCCTCCTCCAGAGGAGGAGGAAGAGGAAGAAATTATTTAGAGACCATAACTGAGAGCAAAAAGAATACTTTCATTTTATGTGTTCTTGTGGCATAAAGGAATATGGAAGAAAACGAATCAGAGAAAACTCAGCTTTGTGGAGTTAAATCCAGTTGTCAGTGAATATAAAAGATGGTGGAAATATCTTAAGATGAGATTAAGAACATTAGGGCCTTTACTAATCATAGTTAATATTTATATATATTTTCTTATATGATAATCATAATCACCTAACAAGGCAGAAGCTATGATTGTCTTTATTTCATAGGTGAGGAATTCTAAGCATTAGAATGTTGAGTAATGTTACCAAGGTCATATATCTACTAACTATTGGTGCCAGGATTCAGAATCAGGCCATCTGACTCTAGATTCTAAACTGGAATCCATCTGGCTAAAAAAAAAAAAAGAAAAGAAAAATTGAAGACTGGCTTTAACCTGGGTTTATACACTGCTAAAATAGAAAGACATTGGAAGTGATAATGGATAAGTAGAAAGGTTATACTTAGGGCAGTAATTGAAGTAATGAGGATGTGAGCTTTGAAGTTTGATCCTCAATTAGAGAAGAACAGATACAATAAATTCTGTAACTGTGGTTCAAAATGCACTTTATTGTAGCAGGAATGCTTCTGGAGTGGCTGCTCCATAAGTTGCACCTATGAGTGATTTAATCATGCAAACATGGGGAAAGTTTCTAGAGTTCAGTAGACATTTTAATTCTCACCCATATCTGATTTTCCCTTCTATTTGGCCATATGAGAAAGTATACTTCCAGCCTCTTGGCAGTCAGGCAGAGCTACACGACTAATTCTGTCCAAAGAGGAATGAGAAGTGAGGATGTGTTCTTCTCCTCTAAGCCAAGGCAGTGAAAATCCCCAAGCGACACTCCAGACTTTCCAGGTGTATTTTTTGTCCTCATGTCATGGCAAAACTGGAGGTCTCATGGTGAAATGAACTAGCAGCAAGATAGACGAACTTGAGGTGCATGGTGGTTGCGGCTGTGGAATGCTACGGGGAGAACTGTTGTCCCAAAGTCATCTCGTTGGGCAGGGAACTCTTATGTTAAGCCACTGAGATAGTCTGATGGAACCTGAAAAATACAGAGAAAGGGAGAGGACGCGCTGGAGAACAACATGCCAGAAGCACCAAGGTTGAAATGAACAAGTAGACCCTGTCTGAAAGCAGGGGAAGAGATTTTTCCAACTCAATTTTCCTAACTTGGTTTCTTCTCAGATAAAAGTTATGTTAATGCACATTGTAAGTTTATGAACACAATTTTTTTTTTTTTGCCTGGGGGATAGCTTTTTTTTTTTAATTTCATAAAATGACTCACATCTCCAGAAATTACAATTGGGGAAATTCCTTTTTTTAAAATTTACTTTTGGTTTTTATAAAGGTTTTGTTTTGGGGGGGCGGTGGCAGTCAAGCAGGGGTGGGGCAGAGAGAGAAGGACAAAGAAAATCCCAAGCAGGCTCCACACTGTGAGCGTGGAGCCCAATGCAGGGCTTGAACCCATGAACTGTGAGATCATGACCTGAGCTGAAACCAAGAGTAGGACACTTAACAGACTGAGCAACCCAAGCACCCTGGGAAATGATTTTTTAATCTCATTTCTTAGTGCACTGAATTGATATATTAACTATAACCACAGTTTTTAATTATATTTCTTAATTCAACTACATAAATTTATCTACCCAGAAAGATGATGAATGCAGATGCGGAAGATATTAGAACAGCTCACATTTTTATGTACTTCTTTCTCAGGATCCCCAAGCTACTTCAGGGAACATTTTAACCCATTCATCAATCCATGCACATATGCTAACTGACTGAATTACTAGATCACAGAAATAAAGAATGCTAAATGATTTCCTTCTCAAGAAATTCTAGGGAACTAAGCGCTATCTAATCATATGACCTTTGATTGTGTCTAGTATAAAGTCATCCAGGGGCACCTGGGTGGCTCCTTTGGTTGAGACTCCAACTTTGCTCAGGTCATGATCTCGTGGTCCATGAGTTCAAGCCCTGTGTTGGACTCTGTGCTGACAGCTCAGAGCCTAGAGCCTGCTTCAGATTCTGTGCCTCCCTTTCTCTCTACTCCTCCCCCACTCACTCTCTGTCTCTCCCTGTCTCTCAAAAATGAATAAATGTTAAAAAAAACTTAAATTTTAAAGTCGTAGAGCACTATAGTGGAAATTATTCCTAAGTGTGTCTTTTTGATTGCCAGCCACGTAGCAATTAAATTGATAACTTTTACATTTTTTTGCTGTATCACACTAATATTCAATTTATAAAACCCTACAGAAATACAAACAAGCAAAAATACTTATACTGGCAGACCCATAATATGTTCTTGCTCATAGTAAGTTTACATTATTTTTAGGAAAACGTAAGTGCATGGAAAGTTAAAGCATTTGACATTTATTTTAATGCTTATTTATATTTTGAGAGAGAGATAGATAGGTAGAGTGTGGGGGGGGAGGGGTGGGCAGAGAGATAGACACAGAATCCGAAGCAGGCTCCAGGCTCTGAGCTGTCAGCACAGAGCCCGATGTGGGGCTCGAACCCATAAGCTGTGAGATCACGTTAGGCAGAGCTACATGACTAATTCTGTCCAAAGAGGAATGAGAAATGAGGATGCTTTGAGCCACATAGACGCCCCATAAAGTTAAAGCATTTTAAATGAGTTGCCTCAAGTCCTGTTATGAAGGCCAAAAATGGGACCAGGAAAGGAGAGGGTTTCTCTTTCTTTCACACTAGCCCTTCCTTGGCTTGATTATTCTAGAAAAGAGGAGGAGTTGCTAGTGTTCTTGGTCAGAGATAGAGAAATGGATTTAGCAGAGATTACAAGTAGAGATAATTCATTTCCATGCACCAAAGAACATAGACTCTTTAGTCTCCTAGGTTTGTGTTTTTTCTTGTAAATGACTTCTTATATTTTCTCCTTTTCATGTCATAAACTTGTCTAGGAAATGTCTTTCTTTATGTTTCCTACCTCCTCTGGGTAGTAAAATAATTTAGCATTTCCCAAGCAGAACAGATTCTCTCTTCTTTTATTCTCTCCCCTCTTTCTTTTTCTCTGTTTTTGACAATGTAGGATTTGGTAATTCCTGGAATCTATGGCACAATTCTCCTTTGACCTTTTTTTTTTTTTTTCCTATAATGAGTTATCAGTATCTTATTTATTTATTTATTTACTTACTTATTTTTAATTTTATTTTAATCCAGCTAGCTAACATATAGTGTAGTAATGATTTCAAGAGTAGAATTTAGTGATTCATCACTTACGTATAATGCCCAGTGCTCATCCCAACAAGTGCCCTCCTTAGTGCCCATCATCCATTTGGCCCATCCCCCCACCCACCACCCCTCCAGCCACCTTCAGTTTGTTCTCTGTATTTAAGAGCCTTTTATGGTTTGCTTGCCTCTCTGTTTTTATCTTACTTTCCCTTCCATTCCCCTCTGCTCGTCTATTTTGTTTCTTATGTTCCACATACGAGTGGAATCATATATTTATCTTTCACTGACTGACTTACTTCACAGCATAGTACTCTAGTTCCATCCACATTGTTGCAAATGGCAATATTTCATTTTTTTTATAGCTGAGTAATATTCCATGACACACACACACACACACACACACACACACCACATCTTCTTTATCCATTCATTAGTCTATGGACACTTGGGCTCTTTCTATAATTTGGCTATTGTTGATAGTGCTGCTATAAACATTGGGGTTCATGTGCCCTTTTGAATCAGCATTTTTGTATCCTTTGGGTAAATACCTAGTAGTGCAATAGCTGGGTCGTGGGGGTAACTCTATTTTTAATTTTTGGAGGAACCTCCATACTATTCTCCAGAGTGGCTATACCAGTTTGCATTCCCACTGGGAGTGCAAAAGTGTTCTCCTCTCTCTGCATCCTCACGAACATCTGTTGTTTCCTGTTGTTAATTTTAGCTATCCTGACAGGTGCGAGGCAAATAATCAAAGAAGTCAAACTTTCACTCTTCGCAGATGACATGATACTGTACATGGAAAACCCACCAAAAAACTTCTAGAGCTGATGCATGAATTCAGCAAAGTCACAGGATATAAAACCGATGTATGGAAATTGGTTGCATTTCTATGCACCGGTAATGAAGCAGCAGAAAGAAAAATCAGGGAATCGATCCCATATACAATTGCACTGAAAACCATAAAATACCTAGGAATAAACCTAACCAAAGAGGTTAAAGATCTGTATGCTAAAACTATAGAAAGTTTATGAAAGAAATTGAAAAAGACACAAAGAAATGGAACAAGATTCCATGCTCGTGGATTGCAACAACAAATATTGTTAAAATGTTAATACTACTCAAAGCAATCTACATATTCGATGCAATCCCTATCAAAATAACACCAGCATACTTCACAGAGCTAGAACAATTCTAAAATTTGTATGGACCCAGAAAAGACCCCAGATAGCCAAAGGAATGTTGAAAAAGAAAACCAAAGCTTGAGGCATCACAATTCTGGACTTCCAGCTGTATCTGTATTCATCTTTAAACTCTGAAAGAGACACACAGTGAATGGTCAGGGTTTATAAGACAATTTACTGCTTATTGGAATCACAGGGAGGCATTCATGGTGAATGGGTAATGAGACCAGAGTTCTGGAGTAGGACAGGCAACTAGGAGGTGGGAGAGTATTTTAAGATACAAGACCCAGAAGTGAAACCAAATGAGTAAAGGAAACACAGAGGCAGAAAAATGTCTGACACAGTATTCAAGGCCCTGTAGAGAATAGTGTGAGAAAATATTGAAAAACGTAGCTGGTAAATGAATGTGAGCTATAAGCAATATAGGCACTAAAGAGCTTTGTGCTGGGGAATGAGTTGGTGTTTTTTCGTCATCCCCTGCCCCTCTCCAACTTGTATATTTCCACTTTGCGTGCATCATAAAGATTCTCAAGAAAATTGTTTACACTGTCTTTCCCCACGCTTCAACCACCAGATTTAGATTGTTTTCTCATTTACCAACCCAAATTGTTGTAAAAGATCATTTGATCTCAGTGGTCCCAATTCTTCATATGATATGATCTCACCCTCACCTCAACCTACATTTTTCCTAAACACCGTAGATCCCTGTTTTAACTACTAATATAATAATCCTTTTTCTTCTCAAATTCATGTGATGGAGCAACTTTCACTACTTGGAGTATAAATGTAGGGAATGTGAGGGTTGGGTTAGGATAGTATCTCTTTTTTATAGGTACGATCTTATTCATTCTTCTATGTGCAAGGAAAATTCTTTTTTTAAAAAAGTTAACTTTTTTTTTAGAAAGAGAGAAAGAGAATGAGGAAGGGAGGGGCAGAGAAAGAGGGAGAGAGAGAATCCCAAGCAGGCTCTCTGCTGTCAGCGCAGAGCCTGATGTGGGGATTGAACCACAAATGATGAGATCGTGACCTGAGCCAAAACCAAGAGTTTGATATTTAACCCACAGAGCCACCCAGCCTCCCTGTGCCTACACTTTGACATTCCTGATTTTAATGCCCAGCTTCTTACATTATATCTATGTTTTCTTTTACCTGTACCTAAATATTTTTTTCATCTCAAAGTATGTACCTTCTCACCCAGATACTCAAGTTAATCAGGAATTATACTTTATTCTTCATCTTTTTACCTCCATATTGAATTAACTATTTCTTGGTGTTTACCTCCAACATAGGTATCAATTCCAATAATTGCTTCTATCACCACTGCCAGAACATTATTGAAAGCTGAATTATCTCCCCAAGACTTTTTTTTTTTTAATTTTTTTTTCAACGTTTATTTATTTTGGGGACAGAGAGAGACAGAGCATGAATGGGGGAGGGACAGAGACAGAGGGAGACACAGAATCGGAAACAGGCTCCAGGCTCTGAGCCATCAGCCCAGAGCCCGACGCGGGGCTCGAACTCGCAGACCGCGAGATCGTGACCTGGCTGAAGTCGGACGCCTAACCGACTGCGCCACCCAGGCGCCCCGTCCCCAAGACTTCTAAAATAGTCTTCTATGTGGTCTCCTTAGATCCATCCCAATTTTCCTATAATCTATTCTTCATAAGATATCTAGAGTCCTACTTTTAAACATCAGTCAGAGCATGCCATTTTCTTGCTTAAAAGTTTCCATTACTTTTCCTAACATGATTTGTTGAAGAGACCATCTTTTTTCCATTGGATGTCCTTTCCTGCTTTGTCGGAGATTAGTTGACCATATAGTTGTGGGTTCATTTCTAGGTTTTCTATTCGTGTTCCAGTGATCTAGTTGTCTGTTTCTGTGCCAGTACCATACTGTCTTGATCACTACAGCTTTGTAATATAACTTAAAGTCTGGAATTGTGATGCCTCCAGCTTTGCTTTTCTTTTTCAAGGTTGCTTTGACTATTCTGGGTCTTTTGTAGCTCCACACAAATTTCAGGATTGTTTGTTCTAGCTCTGTGAAAAATTCTGATGGTATTTTTTTTTAACGTTTATTTCTTTATTTTGAGAGGGAGAGATAGAGAGCGATCCAGGGAGGGGCAGAGAGAGAGGGAAACAGAGAATCCCAAGTAGGCTCCACACTGGCAGCACAGAGCTCGACGCAGGGCTCAAACCCACGAATCATGACATCATGACCTGAGCTGAAATCAAGAGTCAGACAAATGTGCAGATTGTTCTGGGTAGTGTGGAGACTTTAATAACATTTGTCCTTCCAATCCACAAGCATGGAATTTCTTTCCATTTATTTGTGTCACCTTTGATCTCTTTCATTAGTGTTTTATAGTTTTCAGAGTATAGGTCTTTCACCTTGTTGGTTAGATTTATTCCTAGATACCTTATGGCGTTTGATGCAATCATACATGAGATTGATTCCTTAATTTCTCTTTTTCCTGCTTCATTGCATAGAGATGGAACAGATTTCTGTGTATTGATTTTGTATCCTGTGACTTTACTGAATTCACGTATCAGTCCTAGCAATATATTTGGTGGAGTCCTTTGTATTTTCTATATAGAGTATCATATCATCTACAAATAGTGAAAAATTTACTTCTTCTTTGCTTTTTATTGGATGCCTTTTATTTCTTTTTGCTGTCTGATTGCTGTGACTAGAACTTCCCAGTACTATGTTAAATAATAATGGTGAGAGCAGACATCCCTGTCATGTTCTTGACAGTAGAGGAAAAGCTCTCAGTTTTTCCCATTGAAGCTAATATTAGCTGTGGGATTTTCATGTATGACCTTTATTGTGTTGAGATATGTTCCCTCTAAATCTACTTTGTTGAGGGATTTTATCATAAATTGATGTTGTACTTTATCAAATAGCTTTTCTGCATCCATTGAAAATGATCATATGCTTCTTATTCTTTCTATTATGTGACTATTGAGCCCTGCTTGCAATCTAGCACTAAATCCTACTTGATCATGGTGAATGATTTTTTTAATGTATTGTTGGATATGGTTTGCTAATATTTAATTGAGAATTTTTGCATTCTTGTTAATCAGGGATATTGGTGTATAATTTTCTTATTTATTTATTTAAAAAAATAACATTTATTTATTTTTGAGAAACAGAGAAACAGAGCATTAGTGGGGAAGGGGAGGTACACACACACACACACACACACACAGGAATATTAGTCAGCCATAAAAAAGAATGAAACCTTGCCATTTGCAATGATGTGGATGGAGCCAGAGAGTATTATGCTAAGCAAAATAAGTCAGTCAGAGAAAGACAAATATCATATGATTTCACTCATATGTAGAATATTAGAAACAAAACAAACAAACATTAGAGGAAAAAAAGAGAGAGGAGCAAACCAAGAAACAGACCTTTAACTATGGAGAACAAACTGATGGTTACCAGAGAGGAGCTGGGTGAGGGGGGTGGTTGAAATAGGTGATGGGGATTAAGGAGTGCACTTGTGATGAGCCCTGGGTATTGTATGTAAGTGATGAATCACCAAATTGTACACCTGAAAATAATATTACGCTGTATGTTGACTAACTGGGATTGAAATAAACTTCTACAAAATGAAAAAAGAAGTTTCCATTAGTTTTCCATTAGCATACAATCCAAACCCATTTTGATGCCCACCTGTCTCTTCGATCTCACTCCACTTTCACCTCATAGTATCTCCCACATTTCACTCTAAGCTTCAGACATAACCAAGTTTTCCAAATACTCCCAAACCCTCTCCTACCTCAGATACTATGCTGCTTCCTGGGCCTAGAGTTATACAACCGTTTGTCCATCATAAACATCCTGTTTATTATGCCTATAGTTTTCAGAATTTAATTCACGCGAAGCCCAATTAATTTGAAGCTAACATTTATTGTATACTTTTACCAGTAAAAATAAGTTCAATGACTTCAGGGACCTCACTAGCCTTACTGTTTTTGTCTCTAGAGCCTAACAAGTTGTGTGATAGATGGTCAGTCAATATTTCTGGAATGAATGAATATTCATTGTCCAAGCAATGGCTCATAATGTGGATTGCTGAGAATAGCATTTTCAAAAAGAATCATCAATTTGCAGTTTGAACTTACAGTTTTTATCTTTCAAAATTAAAATTAAATAAATGACTAACTTGTTCCTTTTGTTGACCTCTATTTTTTATTT
Organism: Prionailurus viverrinus; assembly: GCF_022837055.1. Taxonomy (NCBI): domain Eukaryota; kingdom Metazoa; phylum Chordata; class Mammalia; order Carnivora; family Felidae; genus Prionailurus; species Prionailurus viverrinus. The sequence goes on along the minus strand of NC_062561.1, from coordinate 226,349,524 downwards.
TTTATTAGTGTTTTGGATATTTTAAAGTACCATTTTTATCACTATGTTTTTCTGTCACTCATCCATTTTTTGGATCTGTAGTGATACTGTTGTCAATGGCATTTACAAACGTGTACAGAGTATAACAAAATGAATCATGCACCAGGTTGAGAATGTAATAAAATATTCTGTATTAACCTTGCTCTTTCTCTAAAGGGTATTCATGCTATTTTCTTAAAGCTAATGAATACTAATGCTTTCTTTTGTGCCCTTTTATTAATTCTTAAAGTTGAATTTGAGCACAAGACTTCTGTGTTAAATGAATCAAACAAAACATTGACACTTAGGGGGGAAATCACTCAATCAAATACAAAGATAAGTAAATATATATGTAAACGTGTGTAAAATGTATGTGTGTTCATGTATATATTACTTCGTATCAGTGTGTGTCTGTACACATACATATAGATGAAGAAATTAAATTCAGGATTTCAAAGACTGATGGACTAGATGACTCTTCATGTCTTTGCAGACCTTGAAATATAGCATTTAGTGACTTGAATGTATTGTCTAAGAGTGACAAGAAATCACTGAGACCAAGTGAATATTTTCACCTGCTTGATTCAATTCAATCTGTTTTAAAAACAGATTGCAATTCAACAAATTCACTCAACTGTATGGATGCCTGCTGCATGCCAGGCTCAGTGCCAGGGAATGAGGATTCTCAGCTGAAGGGAGCCTATGCCCTGCCCTGGGCTTTTTATAATCTCATAAATGAGATTACCATGGCGAGCAAATACATGCGTGGTATCTTTAATATGACGAATATTTAAGGTTCAGACACAATCAATGAAAAGGTGTCCATGTGGAATTACTCTACTTGTGAAGTAGGAAAATGTTCTCAGAGAAGATTAGCTAATTCAGCAGAACTAAGTCCTACTATAATTCTAATCACTAGGGTGCTTCATTTCTCAATTCCGTCAGTGAGAGGCTCCTTTTCTCCATCAATCTAGCCATTACTCTCCAAGGATCTGGGGTTGTGATCATTAGTCCTTTTGTCCCCCAGTTCTGTTGAATGTCACCTGAAGGCTCAGTCTAATTGGTGAACAAAGCCCAATAGTGCATTAGAACCCTTTCAATATCCATCCAGTGCCCTGGGCAGCTGAGTACAGGACAGACTGCAGTCTTTTGCTTTAATCCTACCTGAATTACTTTGGCCTTTGGGATAGCACCTCTGCTTGAGTTTTCTCTTCTTTCTACAGTTCGTGCCTTGGGACTAGAGATCTGTTATGATGAGGAATCCTTTTGCTCGAGTACAAATAGACTTTCTAGGTCATGTCAGCTTTCTCCTCAATGACAATCTTATTCCCAGAACTCTCTGCATATCTGCCTAATTCCTGAAATTATGGGATCGTTCCAAAATAACACTGCCAACTTACTCTGAGCATCTATATTTCTAGAAAGGCCTGTTTCACACTCCACAATATCCTGTTGGTCCCATTTGAATGTCAAGTACAAATTGACTACATACAATTTATTGAACAACTTGGATATCAAATTCAAGGTTGCCACACAATCTAAGACATTATTATGATGTATTGTTCTACAAGATGCAAACAGTTGAATACTCCTGACCTTGACTCTTTTCTTAACTTTCTCCCCCCTTTTTTTCTTCCTCTGACCTACCTCTGAGTTTGCAACATAGCCAAGGAGCTGTGTATGCATGAATAACGGCAAGCATTCCAAAGGGACTGCTTCAAGCTTTATCAGTTGGAAAAAACCCAGTATATTACTTTTTTTTTTTTTAGTTTCAAGTTTCTATTTAAATTCCAATTAGTTGACATACAGTGTAATATTAGTTTCAGGTGTAGAATTTAGTGGTTCATCACTTACATATAACACCCAGTACTCATCCCAACAAGTGCCCTGCTTAATACCCATCACCCATCTAGCCCATCCCCCGCCCACCTCCCCTCCAGCATCCCTCAGTTTGTTCTCTATAGTTAAGAGCCTGTTTTCTGGTTTACATCTCTCTTTTTTCCCCTTTGCTCATTTGTTTTCTTAAATTCCACATAAGTGAAACCATAAGGTATTTACCTTTCTCGTACTAATTTCACTTAGCATAATACTCTCTAGCTCTATCCACGTAATTGCAAATGTCAAGATTTCATTCTTTTTTATGACTGAGTAATATTCCATTGTATGTATATCCCACATCTTCTTTTTTCTTTTTATTTTAAAGAGAGAAAGCACACAAGTTGGGGAGAGGGGGAGAGAGAGAGAGAGAGAGAGAGAGAGAGAGAGAGAGAGAATCTTAAGCAAGAGCCATGCTCAGCATGGAGCCCAATGTAGAGGACTTCATCCCATGACCCTGGGATCATGAGCTGAGCTGAAATCAAGGGTCGGACACTCAACCGACTGAGCCACCCAGGCACCCCGGTTTGTTTGCTTTTATTTTGTCTTGTTTTCTGGTTTCATCTGGCATCCCAATACTGACTGTGTTTTGAGCACTAATGATATTTTCAAATTTGCATTAATATGCCTTCTTGTTAGAGAGACTGTAACTAACCAAAGAATGGAGAAAGTGTGAAATAGCAGAGAGGACAAAAGGATACCAAACTTGCTATCATGATGCCCTTTTGTCTTCTCTGACTATTCAATGAGTCTTAATCATTTGTGGGTCATATGTTCTTTTGGGAAGCTAATAAAAATTTGGGTTCTCTCTCTCTTATCTATATATTTATACATCTATCTATCTATCTACCAATCTAAATATCCATCCATCTTTCTATCTTTCTCTGTAGCAATCACTAAGCTTTTGTTTCTCAGCTTCAAGCCCACCTTCTGCACCCCACTTTTCGATTGTGGAGCTGGAACTCTGTTCTGCCATTTCTCTTTGGATCTGCAGATAAAAGGTATCAGAGGGAGACTATATGGCTGGAGGAGGAAGAAACCTTTTTTAAAAACTTTTTTGAATTAAAAAAATTAATGTTTATTTATTTACTTTTGAGAGAGAGAGCACAAGCTGGGGAGGGAGAGAGAGGGAGGGAGAGACATAATCCGAAGCAGACTCCAGCTGTGCTGACAGCTCAGAGCCCAATGCAAGGCTTGAGCTCACAAACTGTTAAGATCATGACCTGAGCTGAAGTCAGACGCTTAACCAACTGAGCCATTAGGCACCCCTGGAGGAGGAATAAACTTGATCCTCCCCGTCTGCCTCACGTAGGCTTCCTGTCTGCTTATAGTTCCTGCAAGGCTCACGGCTACATTTCCTCACCCTGGTGGCAGCAATTATTTCTGTAGCAGCAGTTGAATCCAGTCAACAATTTTGCCAACATTTGCAGAATAACCCTCATCTTGCCTCCCTTCCACCCCCCACAAGAGAGAACTCAGAGTTTCAGCTCCCAGGGGCTCCTTCTTTATGTTTCTGAGCTTTTGTCATGTTCCCTTGTTTTCTGAGCACAAATGCTTGTGGTTGTTTCTTAGAGTGGCAACCTCCATGATACATACCTTAGCACTTTCTTTTTACACTTTATACTCAGTTAATGATTCTTTTTTTTTACCAATTCTCTCTATTCAGGTAGAATAGGTCCTAGTTGGTAAAAACTCTCAGACAAAAATTTTTCTTTAACTTTCAGGTTAATTGATGCTAAGTTAAAAAGTCCTTAAACAACAGTCTCTAAGTCCATGCAAGTTCTAAAATTCAGTGATTCTTAGAGATAGATGGTTGGGGAAATGATAAAGACAGAACATGATCAATGAACGTATTAGTGAAAATGTGAGAAATAATTGTCAAAATGTAAAGTAATCATCTAGTGCGTTCTGTACTTATTTTGAACCAGAAGTGGATTATAAACAGGGTTATTATTTATAGGGAAGTGGAAGAGAAAAAGGAAAATTTTTATGTGATCAAAGTGGGGGAGTAGTCTTGGCATGTGGTCCGTAGGAATAGAGTACAGATTTTGACCAGCTGAAGGCAACAGGAAACAGATGAGTGAAAAACATAATAGCTTTTCAGAAAGATGTTTTTATATACATGCCAGTAATATAGCTACAGAATATTTTTTTTAATAACCAGTTACCTGTAGAGTCACTCTTGATATGCGACAGTATTCCTTATCACAGCAATACAGTTGCTCAAATTCAGAGCCCAGAATGGATTTCTTACAGGATTCTGGCAGCAACCTTTCCACATCCATAACTGTCAGTAGAGTAATTGCAATGTCACTATGAGGAGGTTGTAAGCGGCACATTGCTTTTACAATAGAGGGATTCCCACTTGTGACACCTCTGTTCTCTTAATACCTTCATCTTCTCTGCTAATAGAAAAGGAGTCACCATCGAGGTATAGGGTTAGGGGCCAGAGGTGGCAAGAAAATGAAAACAAATAAACAAAAACAGCATGTTTCCTCTGAGAGCTCAACTTCTAATAAGGAACACAGAACCCAATTTCATGAAACTTGAAAATGCCCCAAAAGCAGGTAAAGGAAGTTCAATGCTAGAACGAAGGCGGTCCAGTACAGAGAACACTAGAGCAGTACCATGAGCATTGCCATTGTCATTCTCCTTCAAAATACACCCTTTTTTTCCGGGGACAAATTGCATCTCTAAATCATCCCTCTGCCTGTAACTACTCACTGTGGGACATTCATCTTTTCAAAGTGCTTAGCATTCAGTGGGATAAGAAAGAGCTAATTTGGAAAGTTTCATTCTGTCCTTTAGTCTAGGTCACTGGGGATGGGGCTGAGTGATGGGGACCTCCATGGGATCATCCTTAGGCTTGCGCAATTCAAAGTGCCTGCCACTGTGATGTGTTTTTTTTTCTCCTTTAACTATTACACAGGTAAAATCAACAACAACCATTTTTGAAAGGTGAAGACAGAAAAAACATTGAAAAGTAGAAGTTTCTAGAAGGGAAACCTGATCAGTTCATATGTGACTGCAAAGCAAAGACTCCCTCTTCTTAGATGAGAAATGAAAGGGTAATGGGCTGATTTTCTCATATCTGAGACTGGTTTAGTTAACTTTGTCTTATTCCCCACCCCCCATCCTTTGTCTGAAAGGTGAATGGTGTCATCACTTTTCTTACCAAAACTGCATGTTCTTCTGCCCTTATTCTTGGGTCAACTTTCTTGAGCCAACAGGTTAGCTTCTTGCATAGTGAGCTCCATGTGTGGCCCAACATGGTAGCTTCTGGCCACTTGTGATTAGTGTCATTTAAGTTGAACTTAATGAAAATAAAATAATCAGTTTATCCATGACACTAGGTAATATTCTGGTTTTCAATAGCCATACGTGGTTAGCGGCTACTTGTTCGATGATGGACTTCCATCATCCATGTGTTCCATAGGACATTTCCATCATGTCAGATGTTTCCATTAGATGGTGTAGACTCTAGGGGACCAACCCCATTTTTGTTCTATAAAAGTGCCTTTCTTCCATTTCTCATCCTTGTAAACCTCCTGTGATAAAAAATTAGTGATTCTAACAAAGGTTTTTCCCAGCTGCCACAGCAGTACTGTTATGAGAGGGACAGAGGACTCACTGATACGTCGGATTGCATATTCAAAGCATTATAGCTGAAGTGCAACCTGTAGGAAGCCATACAAGGTGTTTTCAAAAGCCACAAAACAGATTTGGGAGCTGTTTGCAGGCGTCTGCCTCATGCAGTGGTAGTGCCACCAAGTGTTGGGTGAAAGAGGTTCAAATTTTTGAAAGTAATTTGACGAAAATTCTGACTTAAAAGAATTAACAGAATTAGCCATGATGACCACCAAGCCTGCATAGGTGTCAAAGCCTTATATGCAATTATTCACTTATCATAGATTTTAGAGCACAGTAAGAATGGATATAGGTACAAATAAAATATACTTAATATCTTTTTTATTATAGACAAAAGAGTGATACAGCACATCAACTTGAAACAGCTTGGTCATTGTTTCTCCTTCACCTCGGCTCACATAGGTTAGGCATTCTAATATGTACCATGCAAAAATGCAATGTATGGAATACACCTAAAAAAGAATGGACTCTTTAATCAGTGGCATTGTCTCAGATTGTCTAGGTCTTTCTCCCTTCTTCATTCCCCAATCCCCACCTTCCAGCCTCCCTTCTTCCCCACCTTGTAGATCACAGTCTGCTTCCCCAGAGATTTTCATTCAAAGTACCACATGTATTTTATGTCTGAAAAAAAAATGCAGACAGAAAAATGGTGTTTTGAAAAAAAAATATCTGTGTTGCCTTTATCACAGAATGAGGGAGAAAAAGTCCACTGGTCTCTCTACCTTATTTATAACTGCAGCAAAAACCTATTTTACTTGTCCTCCGTTGCCATGGTTACAAGCTTTCCCATTTCAACAGGTCAGTACAAGCTTTCGGTTTACATAAGGTCATGGGCAATTCATCTCAGCATTGCACAAACAAAAAACCAGATCTTCTCTCCCCTTAAAAAAATATCTATCAACCGCCTGGAAGCACAATTAGTCTTGATTTCCATAATTTATTATTCTCATTTTTACTCTTTTGTTTGTGGCTTTGTGCTTATGTTCAAGTTCTCCAAAATAAAAGACAGCTCTTGGTAAAGTAGCAACCTTAACACTTCTGTGTACCACTAATGTTCTAAACTGGCTATTTTGTTAATTTTACTCCATTTATTTTGTGATGTATATATTCAGCAACGCTAGCATTTAATTAGACTTAGACTTCACTTAAAAAGTATAATATGGTTCACATGGGAAAAAAATTTGGCCAAGTATTAAGATATCTACTGGTGTATTGTTCTGACCATTTACCAGCTACAAGTAGGTTGTTGGTGTTTTGTTTTGCCCAGTAAAAGAGAATAATGGAAATCATTATATTAACTGCATGGATGGTATGGTCAATTGGATTTCCCCTTCTTTGGGGAAAAAGATTTTGACTCAGGATGATGGGGGAGAAAGAGTGAGAATCCTTGTAATGAGAAACAGAGGGAGGTTGTCCATTAGGTGAGAAACGTTACTTCTCTGATAAACAGAAACAGTATCAGTATCATTGTTTCATTGGGGATAATCTATTCAATTCCTCAAGTATTCTTACAGTTGATAGGATTTGTGAATTTTTAAATTTTCATCATGTACATAAGTTGACTAAAATCAGTGCCTTCCTGTACGTCTATAATGCTGATATCTTCTAAACATCCCTATCTGCTGGCGTCACATTCCTGTTTCAGCTTCTTGGCTTAGTTCAGAAACCTACAAACCCTTAGTCACTGGACTCCCTTTTACAATAAATATTAGATGGAATCCCACTATGTAATGGCGGAGATGCTGTGGCTGGAATATGAGAAGGTAGTGAATGTAGACCTCCAAGTTTCCCTTCCTCTGCGTCCTTTTAACCTACTCCACTTCGCTCCACCAAGGTGGCTCCAAGACAAATTTTTGGAACCCTAAGGCTCTGAAAACACAACTTCAAAGAAACGCCAGTTTAGTGGGAAACATATAGACATTGTCAGAGTTTGATTCAAATCCCGTTTCAACATTTAGAAATGTATAATCATGGGGTTAGCTTACATCTGGTTATTCAGTGATAAATTTGGATGTGGGGGTGATGTACAGAATTAATAACACAACTCGGTGTTCCTAATGCATATAGATGTTTTTCAAGGCTTGTATTTCTGCCTTCTAAATTTCCCTTCCTATATTAGTGATTCTCACCCTGCCTGTGAATCAGAATCGCTTATGGATCTTCTTTTAAATGGAAATGCCAGTTTCTTCTCAAAACCTACTGATTGAGGATCCTCACGATTTGGACCAGTGAATCTGGTTGTAAAGCTGTACAGTTGGCCACTGTTGAGAATGACTGTTCTGTATTCTCTTATGCAACTATGATTTCTATCCAAAGTCTATGTATCAACTCTGTTCATTTCTGTAAGCTCTACTTGAAACATTTATTTGTGGATGGCAAATTGGATGATAACACAGTCTCTTATAGCCAGAATGTCTAGGTTCAAGCCCGGGTTCTACCCCTGATGAACTAACATTGGACACATTATTTCTTTGGGTTCCACTTTCCTCATCCGAAAACGGGTTTGTGGCAAGCAGCCAATGAGCACTAGAGTAGGGCCCAGAACATAATAAGTAGTTGAAAATATTAACACTCATAATGAAAATTACTTGGCTATTCTTTTTGTTATTTCGTATCCATCCTTGAACCCATTTTTTTTCTTTTCTTAAAAATAAGAGAAAAAAAGGGTACCTGGGTGGCTCGGTAGTTTAGCATCCAACTTTGTCTCAGGTCATGATCTTGAAGTTCGTAGTTTGAGCCCCACATTCGGTTCTGTGCTGACAGCTCAGAGCCTGGAGGCTGCTTCAGATTCTGTGTCTCCCTCTCTCTCTGTCCCTCCCCTGCTCATGCTCTCTCTTTTTCTCTCAAAAATAAATAAATATTAAAAAAACATTAAAATAAATTAATTTTTAATTAAAAATTAAAATTGATATTAAATATTAAAATAATTAAAAAATAAATATTAAAATATATAAAATAAATATAAAACTGAATAAATAAAACTTAAAAATAAATAAAAATTAACAAATAAAATAAACGAGAAGAAAGCAAGAGTCAAACACAGCCTTCCTGTTAAATTTACATAATTTAAAATATGACTATCTTTTTATAAGTAATCCAGATTTCAAACTTGAGGTATTTTATCCTTTCCGATTTGGCTTCTACTGCCATAAGAGGCTTTCTTATTACCTAGCATCTGTAACACAGAAATACCCGGTCGACTGTGCTCCTTCTCTTTAATTCTGTTCTTTGAGTCTCTCTCTGAGTAATATTCCCTAGGTACTATATTTAATTACCAGTCACTTCCTAGATCGAAGGACACTTAAAAGATTTCCATTGCCTATCAAAGAGTGAGTTCATTAGCGCAGACTTCAGATATAATTCTAATAAAGGATTTGACGAAGTGGAGGACGTTATGAGAGCACGTGGATATTTGGTGGGCAATCCGAGATTAGACGTTTTATAAAGTTGTACCTCTAGACACCTCAGAACAGCCTGAACAGTCTTCCTATGGTGGCAATAAATGAGAAATGTGTCTCTCTGATCTATGATCAGAATTGTTTTCACTTTTATCTATTACTTGAGGCTTCCTTAATCATAAAGTGAGCCTACTCAACACTTATATAATTATATTGTCACTAGGTAGATAGAAGTAGGTGTTGTTTCTAATTCTAGGAACTAATAATCCAATAATCCTTATTTCTATTGAAACATTACACATTTTATATTTTTTGACTGATTAATTGCCCTCCAAGATGAATGTCCAAATCTCTAGAGGGAATAATTAAACTCCCGTCTTTGAAGATCTACTGTATTTGGTATATCTTACTTTAGCTTTTATGATAATGCAGTGAATACAAGTGATTAGGTAATTACCCTCTCCTACCCCAACACAGTGTCTGACTCACAATAATCTTTGAAAAAATTGTTTGTTAAGTGAATGTGTGAATGAAAGTAAGAATAGTTATCACACGTTATTCAAATGAGTAAACACAATTCAGCTCTAATCAGTGTATTCTTTAAGTAAGGACATTAATATATTATTCTATATATTTAGCATAGGAGGTATGGCATTGAGATGAGTTTAGAGTTAATGATGCTGATTATCAATAATGATCTTTCCACCACCATTTGACTTAAACGGAGTAATTTTTTTTGTATACAAAAAAATTCAAGCCATAAATACAAACACAGATAAAAGTTCACATTTTTCTCAATGATTTGACATCTGATTAAAAATTCCATAGAGGTTAAGTGCGTCAAACATTTTCCATATATCTGTCTGACACATGGGGAAATAAACCCAAATACATATATATATATATATATATATATATATATATACATTTGTTCTATGTTGACATAGAAATGCAAAGGTAGGGCATGGGAATTTATTATAGATTAAATCAACATATATGCATGTGAATTCAGTATATAGGAATGTGATAAGTGAGAATAAAATATATTAGGGTATCTGGAGAATTTTCAACACAATTTGTATTTGATATATATTAGAATTTTATCCCTTGTTAAAAAATGCTTAAAAAGAAGTTCCATAATGAAAGGGGAAATTGAAATTTTTAATAACATAATTTGGATTAGTATTCTAAGTTAAAAATACAAGATTAGGAGTGCTTGGGCGGCCTAACTGGTTAAGCGTCTGACTTTGGCCCAGTCATGATCTCATGTTTCTTAGGTTTGAACCCACATTGAGCTCTGTGCTGACAGCTCAGAGCCTGGAGCCTGCTTTGGATTCTGTGTCTCCTCCTTCTCTCTCTGCCCATTCCCTGCTCATGCTCTGTCTCTTTCTCTCTCTCAAAAATGCATCAACATTTAAAAAAATTTTTAAAAATTACAAAATTAGATTTGCTAGGTAATACTTTTCTTGTACTTGAGTTGTACAAGCAAAGCACTTTCATGGTGGCCTATCATTTTGAAATAGTTATTTGGGGGGACACTTAAAAATATACCATGCTGTTTTCTCTTTGTATTTTTCACTTTGTCTTTCTATTTGTATTTTTTTGCTCATTGATCCTTTATTATTATTTTTCTTTCAACTACATTAACCAAATGGTTTATAAGGATTCATTTCTTAATCTTATGATGTCTTCAGCTGCTCACTTGTTCTGAACTGCTGACTTAGGTGAACAAGTTTAGTAAGATCTGATGATTGTGTTTCATAGCATGATTATGTTTAAATTAGTTATTTTAAACTATCAAGACAGCCCATATAAAGAAATACTTAGATTTTCAGCATGAATTGTGGACAAAACTTTGAAGTTGTACTTTTATATTATTCTGCATCAAACTTGTAAACAATAAAGTGCAATCAAACTAAATATAGGAAGCTGTTAACTCAATTAAGTTTTGAAAGTGGCTTCAGAAAATGTTGAGCAGGAGCTCAACTAGGTGTACCTTGTAAGGCTGGAAATATGCAGGGAGAGAAAAAATTGTTTTGGATCCTGAAAAAATGTCTGTAAAGAGAACTAATGTTCAGCATTACTGATGTTGCAGATAATGTGTTTTTCATAGGCCGTTAAGTCAGGTATCTCAACAGCATCTCAGGAAGACATATTAGGAAGGGGTAACATCAGCAAATTGTTGTCATATGCTAGTAATTGGTATTTTTCACATTCAGAAAGCCAAAGTCTTGGCCGACTTCTTACATCAAATAGAGCAGACCTTTGTCATATATTCAATGCCTATGACAGACGTCATACTCATCTCTCCTCCTGAATGCTACCTAATTCATGGACAAATCCAGAGTTCAGTTATTAGAGACCGGGAAATTGACCGTTAGGTAAATAGTCATCGTCCCAACATTTTTCTCTTTTCGAATATTTCTAGGCAGAAATTATGCAATTCATGGGAGAGATCTCTTACATTTTTCCAAGTTTTTACTTTATTTGACAAAATTGGTTTGATTGCCTTTTAGCAGGAATGGTACGGATTCCGCGAAATGGAACAAAATACACAATAGGATGTAAAAAATGCACATTTTCATATTTGTTTACACAGGGGATTAACCTGCCAATACAAAGAGGATAGTGTGGAGGAGCTGTTAGTTCAGCTTTAACTGATATAATCTGATATTTTGCCCTACACGATACTCACTATGTCTTCTGGATTGATCCAGTTGGAGGACAGGAATTCTACTTGAATATCTTTCAAGGCTATTGTCATAGTCTGGGTTCCCCTCAAGCAGGTCCTAAGATAAAGATTCATGTGAAAGTAATTTACTAAGAAATTTTTCCAGAAAACAACTGTAGGGGAGTGGAAAAATGGAACTATACATGAAAGGAATTTAAGCAAAGCAGTGATCTCAAGTTAAGTCCCAGAGACAAGGGGATTGGCTCAATCCCACCTGAGAGCTCTAGAGGAGAGTCACTATCGGAGTTATCCAGATCGGGGGGAGGAAAACTAGAATTCTGAGCCCCATACACTCCCCATTTTGATTCAGGAATGTGCCAGCAGAGAGAGGACACACGTATCTCTGGTTGCTTTGGTTCTCTGTTCACCCAGGAAAAGTGAGATTCAAGGACAGCCTTCCACTGAAGAATGGTTAAGTGTCAGAAGTTGGAAGAGAAAACACCTGGAGAAGAAAATGTTGAAAACATCAAAGCAGAAAGGGGAATAACACTGGCAGATCTGTACAGGGAATGGAAGTCAGGAGGTGAGGATTGCTTGATTTCATACCCATTCCATAACTTGTCACTGTTGTACCTTGAGGTTACTTCTAATAGTATTAATTGTTTGAGGCATCATATACTACCCTTTATAGTATTTATTTCTACTTACGTCTGCCTCTGCTGCAAGCCTGGAAGATATCTTAGGTCGCAAAGATCGTGTCTTAGTCATTTAGAATCTTGGTTCAAGAAAAACGTAAAATGCATAGTAAATCTCTGCAAATTCTTGCTGAAAGAAGGCATGATTATGAATACATAAATGGGCAGATTAATGACGGAAATGAAATTTTAGAACATTTTCCTGAGATAAGTCAAGATATGGTGTTACACAAGAAATTGCCAGAAGTAGTCTCAACTTTTACTGTGGGTTCATGACTTATTCAGCTAGCTTTAGTGTCTACCCCATATAAAAACCGGTTGCTGCTTCGTGCAACAATTTCACATCTGTTGGGATGACAAACAGTAACGTGTTGACATAAAATTCATTTTCTCCTTATAATGCTTTTTAGTAAAGTTTCCCATATTATTTGCACATCTTCAAACTACTTCCTCACTTTACTGAACCGTATTGTTTCTATATTGCCTTCTTTTCTTTAAAAAAACATATGTCGGATGGCTTAATATTTATTGTGTTGTCTATTGGACTAACTTAAAACTACTTATTTAAATTATGACTAAAAGTGGCTGAAAAGGATTAATCTGAGAAATATTTCAGGCTACAGAGAAAGACAGACGTATACAGATTCAAATACTCCTTTTTCTGTCTATAAATATCTCTTCCTGTGGAATAAATGAAAGGAATGAATAACAGTGACTCTTACCAGACAGTGGATGATAAAACCACGAGAGAGTAATTTACAAGAGATGCTTATTATTTGGGAAATTTGAGATTTTCAGAAAGTATTCCAACTTCCCCCAACCCTCAAAACATGTTAGTAATTAAGGATATTTTGGTTGAATTCAAGGTCTATAGATCTTTAAAAAAGAAGAAAATATTCACAGTGATTTTATACCGCTATGACAACTTGGGACCAAAAGCTAACAAACACAGCCTTCATTAGTCATGATCGTGAACAAGTCTGCCTTTACTAACACAGGATCAAAAACATTACAGAAAGTTTTGAAAATCAATTCCATCAATTTTTTTTCCTGTAGGATACACAAATTATTTAATATTAAAAATTCTATTAATGGGATATATTATGGATAGTGGTCAGAGGAGAGAACACAACATGTAACCATATTAATATAAGATTAAAAGACACTTGAATTTTATTCCAACAGCCATTCATTAAGTAAAATTTTTCCAACTTATCATAAAACTTCAAAAAAATTGCCAAAATTAAGTTTATTGATGAAGGAAACAGGGAAATCCTCATTCAAGTAAAAATAAGCCCAGAAAGTCTAGTATAACTACTATTATTTAGTTGTGTCAGGGGATCTAGACAATAAATTCATAAGGGCAACAATCTAAGAGATTACAAAGGCAATAGCGAGAGTATCATCAAATTCTAAGTTAGACAATTATATAACCTAGAAACTCAGTAGAATTCATTAAATAAATGTTATTAATTAATAGAGATTATAATAAGGTGGCTGAGTAGAAAGTGAACATTCCAATCAATAACTTTCCTTTTAGATTAATTGCCATGTAGATAATGGAATTGAAAAAAAGAATTTAATAATAAGATGAATAAAAATATGTTACTTTGAATCCATTTAAGGTGTGTGATAAATACTCATACATACAATTTCCATATGCACACATACATTCGTGCTCATTATTTTTGAGAAACTTTGAAAGATGGTTTGAATAAATTGCCAAATTATGACACGCCTTATTCATGTATCGAAAGACTCAATTTTGTAAAGATGTGAAGTCTATCCTAAGTCCTACATATTTAATACGGTTCCGAGAAACATTTAGTTAGGGCCTTTCGCAAGAAGCAAAATCACGTAAAAGATATCTTAAAATTAATCTGCCAACCTAAATATGTGAGATGAGCCACTAAATAGTTGGGAAGTGAAGAAAAAAAGTAGTGAACTTACCGAATTCATTTACAAATCATGTTTTAAATCATTGATTGCTAAGATATAATTGTAGTGACAAGAGAATAGACAAATAAGTGAAAGAAAATGAAATGTATATGTTTTAATAGATGAGTATATATGTATATATTTTTATAACATATATTTGTATGGGTACACATTTAGATATGTAAATGTACATAATTAGAGTAGATGTTGCTTATTGGGAATAGATTGTTCATTGAATGGTGTTAAAACAACCAACTATTTGGACAAAATAATAAATGAAATTATTTCTCTTGATAACACTCTCAAAGTAAATTCTCAGGATATTTGAGAGTCAGTGAGGAGAGGGGAAAAAAAAGGGACTAAGATGAATTAATATTTATGTTAATTCTTATAATGACGCCAAAAGGAAACCAGAAATATTTGTACATTTGAATTTACAAATTTTAAGCTTCAGTCTATAAAAATACCATAAGTAAAATCAAAGAAAAAAGACCTATGGAAGATAATTTTAAAATACAATAAGAAGAGTCTAATGATCTTAATTTATGAAGAGGTAAAAATATTAATTAATAGTAAAAGGAACAAATCAAGCATAAACTAGAAAATTGCCATGAAGTGAAGATTTAAAAACAGGAAGTACAAAAAATTAAAAATATATTAAAAAATCCTAACTAGAAATTTTAAAAGAAAACCTGCATTTTTAAGCAATATTAGAAATACATATTAAATACATATTGGTAAATTAAATAAAAATCTTAATGTCCCTGATGAGTATGGCTGTGGTGAAATACATATCATGCTGTTGAAAATTTAAGCTTCTATGAGCCTCTACAATTCAACTTATTAATATTTAAAAGTGGCTTAATTTATCATTTGATCCAAAATTTCAAATCCAAGAACTTCTAACAGGATAATAATAAGAGAGTCTTGCAAATATGTACCTGCAAGAACTTCACTGAAGCCTTATTCATAATGGTAGGCAAATGGGGAAAATAATGACAAGAGAAAATTGGTTTAAAACAAGCTACCCAGACCTGTAGCCATTAAAATGATGTGTATAGTCATTATGGTGGAAATAAATTGCTATCGTTAAGTGAAAATACAGTTACAACTACAAATTCCTTTTGTATATAACCTCATAAGAAAGTTTCATGAAAGGTACCAAAATATCAATGGTAGTTTTCTTAGGTGGAGAGAGTGATTTCTGTTTGTACATTCTTTGTTTACTTGTTACATTTTTTTAAATTTTCTACAGAGAACTCCCATTATCACTAATAGTGGAATAAAAATAATGATAATGGGGAAAATATCCTATAAACAAAGAGCTATTTATTTGAATCCTGCCCTTAAGCAAGGCCAGTCCAGCTGAGGACGAGAGCTACCAGGGGCCATATAAAGTTCTTGAAGCTTTAGGTGAACTGGGACATTATGCAAAGCTATCCAAGGTAGCATTGCAAAATTGAAGAACCAACTTTGGTACAAAGAAGTAAGCCAGCATGTTTAAAAAATGCTTTGCCCTGCCATCCCTATTCCTTTTGTTCATCTTTTAGACCTTATTATCACTTGCAAAGAAAAAGAAATTACTGGCGACCACTCCATCCTTTATACGATGTCCAATTATTTTCTCTCAGCTCTGCTTGTACCTTTTAAAACATTTGCTATAGCTTGTGGCGATTTTGTATGGTATACTTTCTCTTTTCTTTCTTGGCCTCATTTTCTTTCTTTCTTTCTTTCTTTCTTTCTTTCTTTCTGTTTACTACTTATTTTGAGAGACAGAAAGAGAGAGCATGAGTGTGGGAGGCTCAGAGAGAGGGAGAGAGAAAGAATACCAAGCAGGCTCTAAGCACCCAGCCAGATTCAGGCACTGATCCCACAAACTGTGAGATCATCACCTGAGCTGATATCGAGTTGGGGTCTTAACCAACTGAGCCACCCAGGCACCCCTTTTTCTTTTCTTTATCAATTTCTCTGCTCCTATGTCGGTTTCTAGAAACCAGAGAAATTATCCATCCTGTTCACTGTGTATGGAACAAATTGCTCAATGTCTGCTACATAGTAGGAAATACATGTATATGTTTTGAATTAATGATGGAAATGATGAATGAATACATACATGAAGTCAAAATGGGGGGGGCATGGGAAGAATGGTAACAAGGAATAAAGAGATAAATTGGTGTCTGAGACATTATGAGAAATAGTTCAATATAAAATGTTCATTACCAAAAGAATAAGGGCACTTGGCCTTACAAGTGGGGCGCTTGGCCTCCATGGAATCCAGTGAATTTTACATAGAAGTTTTGGCAGCTTAAGGGGACTCATCAACCTAGGGAAAGAATCAAGCAACAGTACATACCGTAAAACCATTTAGTTAAGTGGCAGAATAAGATCATGGTAGAGGTTTTTGCATATTTACAGAGTGGAATAAAATCCATTCTTATGTCCTTTGTGGTAACCATCGCCTCTGAAAGCCTAATATGTTTTTAAAAATGATCAAAGTTAAGACAAAGTATCTTCCAGACCACAAAATAATAAATCTAATATTTCATAATATGTTTGTGGAAAACTTTATTTTTTTATATTCCTAATTTGTGATATGGTTCCTAAGACTGCTACCATAAATTGTTGTTGATATAATTAAAAGACATGTACATTTATTAGTTAATCATGATGATTTTTTTTCCTTTAATTTAGTTAATGTGTTGAACTCTTTAGGATATAAATCTTAAGCTTAAATTCCTGGTATAATCCCAACTTTGTCTTGATTCTTGATCCGGTTTTTTTTTTTTTTTTTTGGCTGTTAGTACTTTTTAAATGAGCTTAATTCCAAGTATAATACTGTAAAACTGGTAACACACAAAATGCAAATTTAACATAATGTAGTAATTAAGAAGCTTTCCTAGAGACTACAAATCACATGTAAAGGAGTACTTATCAATTGACTGTTGATAAAATGAAAGCACATCATGTGAAATGTTAATGAAGAACATAACCATCAAAAAAATAGATTCAAAGGAATGAAGAATCCTTTAACTGAAGAATTTAGGTGGTATTCTGGCATTCTACTATCTCAAAAAGAGAGGCAGTATCCTCAAATACAGAGGATCTTGTAAATGTCTATTAATGTCTCAATTTTGCCAAACGTCAATGTGAAGTAACCTAATAATACACAAGACAATGGTAAAAGAGTTATTTATGCAACTCATCAACTCTAGGAAAATCCTATTCATTGTGTTTTTGCATGAATTCAAACAGCATATTATGTATTATGCATTTTTAACAAAAGAGTATAACCTTCTGAATGTGAACATCAAAGACATGATTTCACTGTCTTGAAAATTAACATTTGTCCACGTGGAAAGAAGAGAAAAATCTATTAATTTGTAGACACCAGTATTTGTATGATCTATAAGATGAACTTTTTAGACATCCAGCACTTTTCCCTAGTAAACTATGAATTTATTTTAATAAAAATAAGCTTGTATATCTGCTCTGAAAATATATCCATTATTGGAAACCTTCTTGTCTCCTTGTGTTTCCTTGAAAATCATGTCGCTTCTGTTGCCTTAGCTTGATTTAAAATCTGTGCTTGTTAGTTCTCTGAACATTAGACAACCGATTCCTAACCCCTTGGGTTTTTACTGTTCTTTCCCTGCTCCCCCCTGCCCCCGTAGTCTGTGTTATTTTCTCCAGCAATGAATATATTGGTGGGATGGCTTTCCTTTAATTACTGACCTTGAACTGTGGAATGCATTAGAGAATGAGAGGGAAGCTTATGTGCCTGAAATGTTGCACAGCTGTCATTTTCTTTAGGATAAATTAATGAGCATTGCTGTTTAGACACCTGGGTTATAGTTCCCTCTCTGTAACCAACTAGCAGAGTGACATTGATCCAAGCCCACTTGGGACCTTAGTGCTTCATCTCGGCACTAAAGATTTGTACTAAATTATCTCTAAGATCCTTAAATGTTTAATGGTTTTAATTATCAACTTCATTTATTTTTTAGTTTCCCCCCTTTTGTCTGCTTTGTGGGTGTTGACACCTCCATTTCTGTGTAAATAGTGTACAGGATAATAAATAGAGCTCAAATTTGTAATTTTGGCTGCTCAGGGAGCTATGGTAAATAGCACTGAGTGTGAAGAATATTCAATAAATGGATAAAATAGCCCTTGTATTATCTGTGTATTTCATTTCTCAAAGCTAATTCCTGCTTGTAATGCTGAATTTTGACTGTAATATTAGACACATATATTGGCTTAGTTTATGATTTCCTCCTTAACCATAAGAACTAAATTAGTATGAGGATCAAGATCTTTGTTTTTAATTTAGGTATTTAAAAGAAAGAAAAATGCAACCTTTGTTTCACTTCCTGCTATAGGTGTTATGTTTGCATTTTGTGTACTTGTGTTAGTACTTAACCATGTCACATGGTCATTGTCTAATTTCTTCTCATCTCCCTCAGTTAGATTGAAAACATTAATGGTAAGGACTATTTCTTATACATCTTTGTTTCTTTAATGTCTAGAGGGGTGTCTACCCCAAACTGGAGGCTTAAGAAATGTTTATGGAATGGATGAATGAAAATCCACATCCTAAAATAACTCAGTGACACAATCGCCATCTGATGTCAAATACACATAGTGAAAAATATATGCGATGCCAACTTGATTTTTTATAGTTTGTCTCATTGATGTGAATAAGTGCTCTTTACTGATAAGGTAAATATTAATAATGTTAGTTTTAATAAAAATTGTCAAGCTCTTATATGGCTCTTACCATGTGCCAGGTACTGTTCCAAGTGAACTAATCTATATATATCAGCTCATAGAATTTTGCCACACATCTTGAGTTAGGCGTTATTGTCATCTTCACTTGACATATGATGAAAACGAGGTGCAGAGAAGCTACAATATCTACTCAAGGTTATAGATCTCATGAGTGGTGGAGCCAGAGTTTGAATTGAGCCCATCACAATCGGGACTGCTGTATTATGCTCCCTCTAATTAAAATTAAAAGATATTTAAATAAAATGAGAAAATAAGATGTCCAGTGATTTCATAAGTTCTTTGCTTATTTTTTTAGCATTACCACGTGGCAGTCACTGCTGGTGCAGTTTCTGGGAGGTGGAAAGACATGCTTTGCTCTCTTGAGAAGCCAGTAGAGCAATCAAGGTAGAGTCAGTGCGCACGTTATAATGTATGATTTGCTATAATAGAGGTATGTGCAAATTTTAATGTGAACATAGGCTAAAAGCCCATAAGTTGGTTAGAAGAGACAACGAAAATTTCACAGAATGATTGACATTAGAACTGATTCCTGAAGAAGACTAGAAGACTGCTGGGTGGAAGAAAAACATTTCAGAGAGTGTGCGAAGGTGTGGATGAAGGAAGGAGCCAGTAAGTCTAGACATGGTGGCAGAATGAAGTCAGAATATTCAGTTATTTCCTAGTCCATTGACCATCTATTATAGAATTTTGAGTAATGGAATATCAGATTTTTAACGTAATAAGATGAAACTGGCTTATAGTATTGTGGGTGCTCTGGAGAGAATGAAAGCAAATGGAATGGAAATCTGTCATAGGAAAAATAAGAGTTAAGAAGAAGAATCATGAGTAGCTGAGTTGGGGTAGTTTCAGTGAAGAAAGACAGAAGATACATTTAAGAAATACTTGAGAAACTTAACAGAAGACCGTGGGGAAAGGGAAGGGGAAAAATAGTTTCAAACAGAGAGGGAGGCAAACCATAAGAGACTCTTAAATACAGAGAAAAAACTGAGGGCTGATGGGGAAACAGGGAGAGAGGGGAAAATGGATGATGGGCATTGAGGAGGGCACTTGCTGGGATGAGCACTGGGTGTTGTATATAAGCGATGAATCACGGGAATCTACCCCCAAAGCCAAGAGCACACGGTATACACTATATGTTAGCCAATTTGACAATAAATTATATTTTTAAGAAAGAGAAAGAAAAAGAAAAAACAACTGAAAAAAAAGAAATACCAAAAGTACAATAAATCAGACTTAATAACCAACATGCTATGGGGGATTGATAGACAGGATAGAGAAAGAACTCGGTTGTCTGGGTGATTGGTGAAGCCATTAAAGTAAAACAGGAGACACTGAGAGGAAAACCTTTAAAGAAAATAAAATAAATATTTCCTGGGTATTTTTTGTTTGTTTGTTTTCCCATATTCTTTCCAATAAATTGTACTGCCTCTATGAAAGCAAATGACAAAGTAGGTAAAGATTGATGAATTTTTATTTTGTTTGTATTCAGTGACTGTTACACAGAAAAATTTCAAACAGTAAGCATCCATATAGTGGTACCTAGACCCTTATAACTTAAATTTACCTGAAATAAGGATAGTACTAGAAGTTAAATATTACAGTAAGCGATGGTGAAAATGATTGATGATTCAAAACCAAGAGAATTATTCCTTGTTGGCTGACAAGAAGATAAGTTCTCCCTGTCTCTCTCTCTCTCTCTCCTTTTTATTTTTATTTTTGGACAATGGATATAAATAAAAGTCTAGCCATTGCTACTTTAAAAGCAAAGGAGTAACAGGATATATGGCAGAGGAAAGACAAAGATGACTAAAAGTGTAAACAGATGAAAATAATGATTAAGGGGGAAAATGGAAGAGACAAGAAATTCAGAAATGCTTTTTTTGGGGGGGCCGGGGGAGGGTCTTGGTCCACCTGTCTACGTTACAATCCTGCCAGAGTGCAGGTCCTTGTCAGAGGCTATGTCTATATTTCTATGTTTCCCACATACAGGTGGTCCTTGAATTTTATACTTTTGATCTGCCATTAACCTGAACATTAGAATATTAAATATTGGCACTCAAGAGTGTTTTAAATATGCCTATTCAGGGGCACCTGGGTGGCTCGCTCAGTCAGTAGGGCATCTTGATCTCAGGGTTGTGAGCTCAAGCCCCAGACTGGGGGTGTAGCCTACTTAAAAATAAATTTATAAATAAATAAGCCTATTCAGCCTATTTTGTGATCTATCTTTTGGTGGCCTGCTGTGACAGCCAACAGTTCCATACAGAAATTCTGCCATCTTGGAATAGTGAGGTTTCTGTATGCTCATATTTCAATAGAACATTGAAGATAATTTGCAGGTAATTACAGGTAATTTCTTAGTGGTTTCCTCGTAACCTTGAGTTTCTACAAAGTTCCTCAAGGACATGCAAGGGAGACATGCAAGGACATGCAAGGGAGAAGATGACAGAAGCTGTTTATATCCATGCTACCTGTTGGCTCTCTTGATCATGTTTGGCTTGAAGAATGTGTTCTACTAAACAACTGGAAAACTGCTTTAAACTATTTTCTTTCTTATTTTGTGAAAATCCAGGAGAGATGAAACAATAGAAATAAGAAAATGACTCACAAACGTGTCAATTGAGAAAACTTAGAAATCATTCAATCCGACAAAAATGGGAAATTTTATCCTTAGCAATATGATCAGTAGTTTTAAACTGCTTAATAGTTTTCAACTGACAAAGAAATGTACCAAATTCAAGCATGTAGTATGCATAGCATAATGAATAAGCCTATGGAATTACTATGTTCTAATCCTGAAACTAATGTAACTGTGTGTCAGCTACACTCAAATAAAAAAGAGAAAAGAATATGTTCAAATTCTGGAAATGTCTTAACAATGTTTGGGCATCACTAGTAGGTGTGATTAGAGTCTTAATAGCATTTTTACCTCTTTGAGAACAAAAAATATTTTCATTACTTGCAAGTTTTTTTTTTTCGACTTTTGGACTTTGGAGTTAGTTCATGTTTCCAGAAATAAACCGTGTAAAAAGATGGACAGCACACCGTGCTAATTTCACCTTCTTTGGAGTGTGTCATTGCCTACACAGCAGAGTTTAATGTTCTGAGTTACTGGAGCAGGATCTTATTCACTTGTATGTTCCATTTTAAAGTCCAACAAATGCTCAGTTCATAGATGGTACTCAATGCGTTTTTTTAAAAGATTTTATTTTAAGTAGTCTCTACACCTAACATGGGCCTCAAACTTACAACCCCAAGATCAAGAGTTGCATGCTCTCCTGACTGAGCCAGCGAGGAGCCTGTCAATAAATGCTTTTAAAGTGAAATAAATTTAAAAGTACTATATATCATGAGAGGATCACATACTAAATAGATAATTCAGCGATGAAATTGTCCCCAGACAAGCGTTAACTAAAAAGTCTGAGTAGGTGGGGTCACTGCCACTAGAACCTTTGCTGGCTGGTAAAGGCCAGTGAGAAGTGAGTTTGGAAGCATGAAGTTTGGATGGGAAACACAGATTCTGAATTCTTGTAGGACTCAGTGCAAATTGTCCTTGTTACCTTTTCAACTTTGGACAATTTACATAAAATCACTGAGTCCCTAACTCTCAAATTGTAAAACGTGAATAATGAGAACAGCTACATCAGAGACTGGACGTACTTTCTTCCCAAGGCAGCTTGTTTGAAGTGTAGATATTTGTGCTCCTATATCATTTCCATCATTAAATTTCATAATCATTTTATAATTCAATACTTTTAAATTAATACATAAATTTGATAACAAAAATAGAGAAGGAATATCAAATAAAAAGTGAAAGTCTCCTTTTGTTTGCCCAAACCCAGCCCCAGCCCCAATCTTCAGCGGGTTCCAATTTTAAACATCTCTATCATAGTTTCTTTCAAATGGGTCTCTTCCTAATGGGTTTTCCTAAGTAGTGTCCGCATATCATGATTTTTTTTTAACATTCAACATTATCAGTTGCCTCCATTTATGAAACATGAAAACTGACTTCTGCCTTATCTTTCACTCTCTGATAGGTGAACATTTTTACTTTTAGTTCTTCTGTTGGTTCGATTTGTTGATCTACTTGACGTACTTTATATCCATAATAGACTTTATATCATGGCTTGTTTTTATGTAAGATGAAGTATTTCTGTGTCATCTTCTTCTTCCAACTTCTGTCCTCCATACCATTGCTTTTACATTGTCAAGCTTTAAAATACTCTGTTCTATAACGATAGCCTTCTGTGGTTGTCAAATGACTGAAATCAACTTATAGACTAAGCAAGCACAATGGATGCACATTAGATACTCTCACTGTGCTTCGTATGGGATAAGATCTTTCCCTTTGTAATACGTTTTGCTCCCCATTATACAATGAGCTATTGAGGATCAGAATTAGTCTACCTTCATTTTAATTCCAATCGCTACTCTTTGGCACAGTAACTACGATGTTTTCTACGAAGCACTGAAACAGATTACTAGGATGGCAGTCAGTGTTGATGAGGTCAAGTGGTAGGGCACAAGACTCTGATCATGTAATGGTTCAGGGCTCTAATCCTGGGCACACCAGTGAAAAACAAAGTAGGCAACTGGTCTTAAAAGAGAACTGGATTATAGAGCAGTGGGGACAGATGCCGGGTCTCTTAAACCAACTGAACCATTACTCTAACTGTGCCTGCTCATGGACAGACGTGGTGACCGGAAGCTTCAGGTGGGCATGAAGTTCTATTGGTAGTTTAATCGGCTCAGCTGTGAGGAGTGTAGGGAAAGAGAGTGAGGCAAGTCATTGAGGGGAGAGTGATGTTTTTTCTCTGTGAAATAGAAATATGTTCTATTTTGGTACTGATAGCTTTCCACAACCTGCACGCACAGCGAGGTTTCGTTAAAAAATATTACTTTAATATAAAAATTGTTGCAGTGCTAAGTGGGCATAATTATATGAAAATTTTATTTTAAGATGTTCCTGCTCTTTTTCTCCAAAACTTCGGTAAATTGCCACATAGATTACAGTAATAAAAGGTTTAGAATTATTTTAATTTCATTTTTATTGTCAGTATATTAGGTAGTTCACAATATTGTGATTTAAGTTATGATATTAATTATATTCATAAGGTGTTAGAAAATGTATTAAAACTCAGCATTTTTAAAGTTTATTTATTTATTTTGAGAGAGAGAGAAAGGGCTTGAGCAGGAAGGGGCAGAGAGAGAGAGAGAGACAGAGAGAGAGAATCCCAAGCAGGCTCCGCACTGTCCCTGTGGAGCTTGATGCGGGGCTCAGACTCACCAACTGTGAGGTCATGACTTGAGCCAAAACCAAGAGCCAGACACTTAACCAACTGAGCACCCAGGCACCCAAAAACTCAGCATTTTTAAGTAAAATAAACATTAAAAAATATGTGGATCGGTATGTGTCTATGTGACACTAAATAAATAAAATCATTTTTCTCCAAGTAACGATTACTAAGAGAGATTGGAGCATATTCTTTTGGGAGTGTCTTGTATACAATAAATTAAGCTCACAAGATTGCATATTTCACCACAGGTATGAAAACAGGATTTCTTTATATTGGTTACTGATACACCCTGACATCAGAGTTCTTTGTTCCTGCCTGATCTTGTTCTACCGAGCTCTACGTACCAACCCCAAAGGCTCAGAATTTTCTATTTTCATTTAATTATGTCTTCATAGATTCATTTAAAAAATCATTTATTGGGGCGCCTGGGTGGCGCAGTCGGTTAAGCGTCCGACTTCAGCCAGGTCACGATCTCGCAGTCCGTGAGTTCGAGCCCCGCGTCAGGCTCTGGGCTGATGGCTCGGAGCCTGGAGCCTGCTTCCGATTCTGTGTCTCCCTCTCTCTCTGCCCCTCCCCCATTCATGCTCTGTCTCTCTCTGTCCCCAAAATAAATAAACGTTGAAAAAAAAATTAAAAAAAAATCATTTATTACATGCATACTAGGTCACCTGGATTCGGTTTGTCTTACTCCATTGCTTAACTATTTTCTTCTCCAAATAGTGGCCTTCTGAAGCTCCCAGTTCACATCTTTCCAGTTTGGTAAACCAGACAGGGGAAAAAATGCATCTCTTTGAACAGTTTCAGCATGTCTGGGTATCATGTCTCACTTCTTGGCTTTGGTCATGAGCCCACTCCTTAGTCTGTTACTGTGTCAGTGGGGGTAACGGTATGACAAAAAGAAGCAGAGTAGAACATGTGCTGTCATAGGTCTGCTCCAATGTCCAGAAGGTAGGCACGGCCACACCTAAACCAGATGTGCTCAGAGTAAGGGGGACGTTATTCCCTAAAGGAAAGTCAAAATGCTGCTGCCAGAAAGAATTGGGTGGATCCTGGACCACTACCCAAATTTACAACATTGAATATGTACCTTGAGGTTAGACTTTGGCTCTCAACCCTTTATTATTGTGGGCTTTAATATTATATAATTGATGATAACCCAGGCATATTCTCTGGAAAAGTACACATGAATAGCATAATAATAATTTCAGATTAATATATATATTACCTGAAGATTCACATTACTTTAATCATCCTCAAAGCAGATGAGAAAATTGATTAGCCAATCACAAGTAAATCTATGCCTCAATCTTACTTAGTCATCAAATTGGACAAACTTAAACAGCTTTTTCCTAAGTAATACTTTTTATCTTAAATAAGTTATGCTTAATATATGAAACTTTAGTCTAATGTGAAGCTAATAAAATTGATTAAGCAGTTTCCATTGATTTGGACTAGTGGTTAAAGGCAAAGATTGTCTCCAAATCTTGGCTTGATCGTTTACCAGCTGTGTAATCTAGAGCAAGTCAGTTGACCTCTCTTTTCTCCACTTACCTAACTTGTAAAATGGGGTTTTGTTATAACTGTACCTGCTTCATAAAAATGTGAGAAGTAATAGAAGTTATCTATATAAAGTGCTTAGAACAGTATCTGGCGTCTAGATCAGTATTAACTTTCACATTATCATTACTCTGACAAAACATATATTTTATATACTAACACATTTCCATTCTTGGAATCTATAAGCTTTATAAATATGATAAAAATTCTAATAAATATATATATATTTATATATTTATATATTTTCTTTTCTATCAGTGTAGAAAGTACTTATATATATATATATATATATATATATATTTCTTTTCTATCAGTGTAGAAAGTACTTAACAAAGTTAAGCAATTTGCCAGAAGTCAGACATCTTACGAGTGGCAAAGCCAAATTTTGAAGCCAATATTCTCTGATTTGTGTTCTTACCAATCATGATATTCTGCCTCTGAAATAAGTAATCTAGTGTGATAAGTAAATCTAGTAATAAGTAAATCTAGTAATAAGTAAATCTAGTGTGATTTAATCTCTATCAAGCCTTCCCAAGTGCAGAAATATATGCTAGCCATCTTAGATATTACATTCCTCCAACTGATTTTATCACAGAACTATTTTTTTCTTGAAACAATAAAAATAATTCCAAGTTACAAGAGTGATATCTGAAAAGGCTCAGATATTTAATGACACGAAATCTTAACACCGAGTGCATGGCAAAGCATGATAACAGCAAACTCACATTGGAACATTACCGGTGTTCACCTCTAGATGGTGAGGCTATTTCTTCTTTATAAATGCAGTTTTTCAATCATAAGAGAAAGCGGCGCATGATCGAAAGAGAAGTGAGTGGGAAGAGAACATAGCCATGAAGGCGTGTGATGGCTTTTAGCACTGGAACGCTCATCGGCAGAGCCAAGTAAATTCTCTAAAAATTAGCCAGAATCAAAGATAGAAGTCAAATTCTTAGGATCCCAGAGAATCACTTTAGGAAACATGGAAACATTTTTTTTTTCTTTTTGCCTACTTCACACAAGAACATTCTTTCTAGTTGCTGTTAGAAGTTTTCTCTTTTTTGGAGTTTCTAAATCTTCCCATGGTCACTTGAGGTGTTAGCTCATTCACAGGATTTGTTTTTTTTTTTTAATTTGTTAACATTTATTTATTTAATTTTGAGAGACAGAGAGAGACAGAGCGCGAGCAGGGGAAGGGCGGAGACAGAAGGGACACGGAATCTGAAGGAGGCTCCAGGCTCTGAGCTGTCAGCACAGAGCCCGACACGGGGCACGGGGCTCGAACCCACGAACTGTGAGATCATGCCCTGAGCCAAAGTCGGATGTTTAACTGACTGAACCACCCAGGCGCCACCACAGGAAATTTTTTAAAGGACAGTATCCTGTGAATTTCTATTGCCAGGGTATGTAAATAACAACGCGTGCACACGCGCGCACACACACACACGTTGGTGGGATGGAGAGTGGACAGCTTGGCAGATCAGAACAGCTTGTACGGGGGTGGCCTTACATTTCAAGTCAAGGCTGCTCAAGTGGTGAAGATGACAAACACAGAAAACAGATTGTGAAATCTAAGCACGAGGGAGAAGGATTTTTCATAAACGGAATAAAATCAATTATCTAGCTTATGGTTTCTGACTTGGAAAGAACATTAAAACTTAACTATCCCAATATTTTCACTTTAAAAATGAGGGGGGGGGGGAAGAAGAGGATGAAGTTAAATGACATCTTCAAGGTCACACTGAAAGAGAAAGAGACCTAAAGCTTAGGTCTCTAGCATTGAGAGTCTTTACCAATAATGCATTTGACTCCACTGGAGTTTAAATACGAAACCAACATATCTCTGTTGGAAAGTGAGACTTAGTTTAGCAGGTGCGACTAGAAGGAAGAAAGATTTTACTATTTAAATTAAAAAGTAAGGTTTTTAATGTTCACTTTTGAGAGGCCGTGCATGTGCACACCACAGGCTTGTGAGTGGCGGAGGGGCAGACAGAGAGGGAGACAGAGGATCCGAGGCGGGTTCTGTGCTGTCAGTGTGGATTTTGAAGTGAGGCTCAAACTCACAAACCATGAGATCGTGTCTCAAACTGGGAGATCATGACCTGAGCCAGTGTCCGATGCTTAACCGACTAGGCCACTCAGGCGCCCGCCGTCTACATTTGCTTTTCAAATAAAAGAGACAACATGTGAGTTCCTAGATTCTTGCCGGAAAGGATTTAGTGTTTTTATAAGTATCGTCTCTATTGTCATTTGTACTTTGTCTACCCTGACGGCCACCGAGCGTGGTACATTTTTGCTTTCATTTACTGTAAACGTTCTGAAATCAAGAATATTTTCTCTGATTTGGAATAGAATTCAAGAAACTTCCAGTGGAGCAAAGATCATTTCTTCCTACAGTGGGAGAGATACTAGTGTTAGTAAATGCTCTAGTATAAGCAGATACTTAGTAGGTACTTCAGTGTTAGAATATATGGTAGTCTTAATGGACACAATAATGTTAGTATATATGATAGTGTTAATAGATACTAGACATCGTAGTGTTTCCACGTCTTCTCATCCAGCTGATATGTCACCAGAATTGCTCACCGCTACAAGGAATTACCTCCTAGGACTGGCTAATGTGGGGATACAAAGGCCCAGCCACCAGGCCCTGAAGGGTCACCCCAGCTCTAGAACTATCTGCAGGGTTGACTAAGACTTCCTTTACCACTACATCAAATACCTCCTTCTCCCTCTGGTCAGTACTATCTTTCCTACCTTTCTGATACGTGTATTACTTGAGAACATCCCCCAATAAAGTCAGTCTCCCTCTCAGAGTCTGTTTCCAGCGGGGCTCTTGTAAGACAGTGGATGTCAGAAATGACTCTCAGGAGCAGACTATAAAAGGGGATTTTACTGATAAAACACTCACTCTCCAACCGGCATTGAGGATCCCATCACTGAGAGTAGACAGACGCACTGCATGTTGCAATGAAGCGATTGTTAAAACTTTCATCGATGGAGAACTGGAATGGGATGCTGGTAGAAGAGGATGTACTCGCTGATTCAACAATTTTGGCACAAGAGAATAAAAGAGGGAAAATGCGATAAGGACTATGGAAGAAGGTCGCTGCTTCTGAGTGTCGTGGATTCCTTGAAAGGAGATGTGATTAGGCAAAATTTCTAAAATGCTCCCCCCAGAGATGCCCAGGTCTAATCCCAAGAACCTACGGGTATAAAGAGATATCGCTTCCATGATTATGTCATGCCGTATGGCACAGCTGATTCTAAGAGAGGGAGATAACATTAAATGAATCTAATCTGATCACACAAACTCTTAAAAGCAACTTCTGATGGCGGAAGAAGTCAGGGAGATTTGAAGCTTGAGATAGACTTGATGTTCCATTGCAAACTTTGAAGATTGAGAGGGCCATATGAGAAGGAACATGGGCTGTCTTACAGAGCTAAGAGAATCTCCTAGCTGAAATCCAGCAAGGAAATAAGAACCTTAGTCCTACAGCCACAAGGGGCTGAATTCTTCCCAAAACCTAAATAAGCTTGGAAGTAGATTCCTTCCTTCCTTCCTTCCTTCCTTCCTGCCTGCCTGCCTGCCTTCCTGCCTTCCTTCCTGTCTCTCTTCCCTCCCACCCTCTTCCCTTCCCTTCCTTCCTTCCTTCCTTCCTTCCTTCTTCCTTTCCCTCTCTGTTTTTTCCCAGAGCTTCCAGCTATGGGTCCAGACCAGCTCACATAGTGATTTTGGCACTGTGAGACCCTAAGCTGAGAACCCAGTCAAGCTCACTTAGTCAGCCAACCTACAGAGCTGTGATAAATGGTTGTATTATGTTTGTGATAGAACTTGCTACAGCAGTGATAGAAAACTAATACAAGAGATAACAACAGGCTCAGGGTATTTAATCATCAATTTAGTTTAGACAAATATGTCAGCTTTCTCCATATTTTTACTAATCAGTAATTCAGGCACACAAACTCACAGACTCCTTTGTGTCTGTAATTCATCAGTGATTTTCTCTGTTTGATATTATAGATCATTATTTTATAAGAAATTTCCATAAATGTTAAATCCTGTGTCTACTCTAGCTCCATTCCTTGCCCTCCCCCACTAGATCAGCCCAATGAGGATGCTATGAATTGGACCCAAATGAAATCTTCCTACATCAAGATTTGAGGTTTTTTTAGATGAAAATTCCATCTCTCTCTTTCTTTTTCAGAATGTGCTATGTGCTTCATGGTAGGTATGACAATGCAAAATAGGAACATTGTTCCCCAGAGTTGCCAAATGCGTGTTTCACTGCTTGCATAAACTCCACAGTGTTGACCTTACTCACACAATGATAAAATTCTGCTTTTAAGTTATTTCTCATGCTAATTCTCAGCATCAGGGACATATTCTGATGAGAACTGTCCAGGGTCTGTTTGGAGTAGCTAGCTTCTTAAGTGTTCCAGAGACAGATGTCTGAAGATCATTTTCAAGCCCTGTAACATAGCCTGCATCTTAATGACACATTTGAATGAAGAGACATATGTAAATTCTGTATCAGTTCAAGGAATATGACTTGAAACGAAAGTGAATAAATGATCTAACGGCAAAAAAGGATTAAGCTCTCATTACGAAGTCTGCTGAACCTTACGTATAGGAGGCAATCTATGTTTCTTTGTGTTTTCAAGGGATCAGACTATCTTTAAATACTTTTGTTACATGAATTTACATCAATTCCATTTCTAATCCTATCGCTTTGTGTGTGTGTGTGTGTGTGTGTGTGCGCGTGTGCACGCACATGTGTATTTGTTCCATACATTAAAAAATCCTTTGTGACCTGAGCTTTAGAATTAATTGGTCATATTCAGGCCACTTGATTTCCTTTGCTGTGACAGCACAGCTCTTGGCCGTCAAAAGTATGCAGGACCACTCTCTGTTAAAGCAGCATTTGACAAGTTAAAAATAAGTGTTCAGAACAAAATGCAAAAGCATTGCTTCTAATCATATGCAAAATGCTACTGAAGTATCAGAGATGACTTCTTACCAATATCAGAGAATTCCAGCTAAGGTTATTAAAAAAACCACCATGATATATATTTTTTAACTATTTGACTTCTATTACAAAAAAAAACTGTATACATTAACAGGGACATTTTCAACTCTTTGATAAGATGCAAATATGCTTTCTGAGTAAATGCAAGGTTTTCTTTCCCATGCCAATTCTCATGGACACAAAACTTTGCTTAAACATTCTGCCTCTATATAGTATACATATTTTTTAGTACCTATGTGATATGGTAAGTTATTATGAACAGTTGCTCAATTAAAGGTTTTTTTTTCAGACTTCTGTGGTCATGTCAATGGTGTTCTTTCAAAAATAAAATTAGAAGAAGATTTTGCACTGACAGAGTTAAATTTAAAAATATCTTCCTTTTTTAGATTTTAATATTTTCCACCATCTGGATTATCTCTGAGCTCATTCCTGATATACAAAATATCATATTTAATCATTGTAGCTTTTTTTCCCATTGAAATTTATATCACTGTGACAATTTCACTTTTCTTTGGGCACAAATAGACTGTTACTAATTATGATATAAAATCTGTTTAATCAACATTAGTAATATCAGTTATACAGAAGACACCAAATAAAGATCAACTACCTTTTCCATTTAGGCTTATAGTAAATAAATGCATCATTTTGAAAAAAATATAGATACTATAAGAAAATCTTGCTTTTCTATGTCATTTAAGTAAGGTGAAATAAAGTGGATTATTACATAAACTCAACTTCTCAAGGTTTTGTGACCCTTTTTTACTAATAAATACATAAGATTCATCTTTCTCATTCATATTGTTCTACTGACAGGTTAATTTTCACAGGGAGGTCCTCTATAATAGATGGAATTGTAAGAAGGTCCCCAGGATTCCCACCCCTTGGTATACACTACCCATAGAGCCCCCTTTCCTCCATTTGAGTGTGGACTGGTACTGCGAAGATGCTAGAAGTCACTCCCACACGGGCAACACAATATGGCAAACGTGAAGACATTTTTAAAGACAATTAAGGTCCCTAATCAGTAGATTACACAGTTAATGAAGAGAGAGCATCTTAGGATCGCAGACATCCTTCTCCTCCTGGCCTCTGAAAAGCAATCTACCATGGCTCTTCTACACTGCAAAGGAGTGAATTCTGGGAACAACCCAGTGAGTCTGGGGCAAGCCCTGGGGGCTCGGATGAGAGTGCAGCCCCAGATCAGCCCGTGGCCCAGGCCATGTGAAACCCTGTACAAGGGACTCGACTAAGCTGTGCCTGAACTCCTGACCCACGAAACTGTGAAATAATCGCTTGCGGGTTCTTTTGAACTGTTACGCTTTTGGTAATTTGTTATACGGCAATAAAGTTAATACACTGTGGACACCTCCTCTTACTTTAGATAAGAGGATCCCACTTTCCAATATTGAAATCAGTGTGTATGATCCGGTGGGAGCTGACCTTAAGCGGATTCTCATCAGCATACTGGATCCCTTCGGGAATCAAGTCATAGGTTCTCAAATAGAAAAGTGATGTTCAACTTTACTACAGTTGCCTAATGCTCATATAAAAGAATATTTTCCATAATTCTGAATCCGTATTTTAGGTGACGGATGGTATCACATGCTGTAGGTGTTACCATGCTGCTCCTCCTGTAAAGCCGTGGGAGATACAGTCATAGGCCCGGTGCACTGAGCAACCACAATCTAGGAAGGGAGAGAACCGCGTGAATGATCCCCTCCAGATAAAGTCACACACTCACCTCCAGCATCTAGACAATGCCTCCTGCTATGCTAGGATTTTTAATGTTAAGTAAAGGTCTTCTGTAATAGAGGTTTAATCCAGGACGGAATTGCTTCTTTTATTTATTTATTTGGGGGAGAGAGAGGGAGAGAGGGAATCCAAAGCAGGCTGCACGCTCAGCCCTGAGAATAGACTGAGCCGGGATCATGACCTGAGCCCAAAAGAAGAATCATATGTTCAACCAACTGAGCCACCCAGGCCACCCAGAGGCCCCTTATTTGCAATGACTTCAATCACCTGCTTTTAATTTAAAAATTAGCAGCTACTATTTTAGACAAAGACTAGTTGGCATTTTATTGTTGACATTTGATACCAAATTTGTTATATTTACAAATCCAAAACCTTATTAGCTCTTTCTTAAAATTGAATGTTCAGTTGATACACGCTATTGTATTTATAAATCCATAAATATGTAACTACTTTTAAGAAGCCTTAGATTAATTAATGATTAATCCCATTCATAGTGTCACTTTAAATAGACACCTCCAAACAGCTTAAATTGCTTTGAAATTCAAAACATTTTCTTTGGTTCTGAGAATGTTCAAACAGACCTGATTTAATAAACACAATCCCCTTGAAGCCTCAAACAGCCTTGAAAGTGCAGGCAGTTACTGTTCTGCCTCCACATCTCAAGGAGGTCCAAAGTGGACCAACACTTTGCAGCAAGGACTGGTCTCAACCAGGGGGCTTTCTTTCTTTAATTAGGGCCTTATGCTGCCTTAACTATATTCTTCCACATTTTGGGAGATTACCTAAGGTTCTAATTTTAGTCCCTTCTTTTAAATATTTTATTTTATTTTATATTTTATTTTATTTTATTTTATATTTTATTCTAAGAGAGAGAGAGAAAGAGAGAGCACATGAGCGTGAGCTAGGGAGAAGCAGAGAGAGAGGGAGAGAGAGAGAATCCCAAGCAGGCTCCGCACTGCCAGAGCAGATCATGACCTGGGCTGAAACCAAGAGTGGGGCGCTCAAGCGACTGAGCCCCTCAAGGGCCCCTCAGTTTCTTTTTTTAAAAGCGTATTTCTTTGGGCTTCATGAATGCAGGCTAAGCACCCCTCTCTTTCCTCTTGAGTATTTTTCCTATGATTTAAAAATGTAAGGGGCGCCTGGGTGGCTCAGTTGGTTAAGCGACCCATTCTTGATTTTGCTCAGGTCGTGCTCTCACGGTTTGTGAGATCAAGCCCCGTGTCAGGCTCTGTGCTAACAGTGCAGAGCCTGTCTGGGGATTCTCTCTCTCCCTTCCTCTCTCTGTCCCTCCCACACAGGCTCCCACTCTCTCTCTCTCCAAATAAATAAATAATTAAAATTAATTAATTAATTAAT
Source organism: Prionailurus viverrinus (assembly GCF_022837055.1). NCBI lineage: Eukaryota > Metazoa > Chordata > Mammalia > Carnivora > Felidae > Prionailurus > Prionailurus viverrinus. The sequence goes on along the minus strand of NC_062561.1, from coordinate 226,315,507 downwards.
TAAAAATGTAAGGCTTGCCTCAATCTCAACATCTCCACTGTGCAACAGAATGTGCTTTCTCCCATCCTTACTCATCACTAATCTCCGTGCTTTCAGGAGGCATCTTGAAGGGAAGCGATCCGTCCATGTCCGCGAGCAGTGGATCAGCCGAGGCTGGGAGATGTGAACAAGCTATTCATCTTTCAGTTGTTAGAATTCAGAGCTAATTATATTTTTTTGGCTTGTCAAAAATCCTTTTGAAATTTGTTACCAAGTCTGGTATCAACTCTCACAACATTCTTTTTTGATCCTTTTTCATACGTTCTCTAAGATAAGCTAGAACTTCTAAGCTGAATGTGAGTTCCTATTATTATTTTTTTTTTTTCTTACTGTCAGTACAACAGAAATGTTGTTTGTAAACAGCTTAGGTCTCCCCCTACCCACAGGGGACAGACTTTAAAGGTGGCTGCCATGTTTCTGGCCTTCTAGTGTTAGACCTTTGTATGAGCCCTTCACCTTGACTGTGGGCAAGACTGTGTGTGACATCCTTCTAACCAGTAGGATATAAAAGGTGACAGAATATTTGGATATGTAAATGTGACTATATTACCTACAATTTTAGTGCGTACTTTAGTCTCTCTCTCTCTCTCTCTCTCTCCCTTTGGCAAACAGCCATGCTGGCGAATCCCGCTTAGAACTGCAGGTGACCCCTAGGATCCAAGCGTGTGACAAGAGCAAGCAAAGAAGCTCTCTGCCCAGCATCCCCAAAATGGGATGCTTCCAACAACCACGTGGCCAAGGAGGAATATCAACCTAGGGAAGTGTGCAGATGGAGACTCCTGTCCTAGCTAACATCAAGGACTGGATGAGACTGATGGAGAGATCCACACTCAGAGGATACAGCAAAGCTATGCCAGATTTCCAATACACAGCTACTCTGAGACAATAAATATGTGTAGTTTTAAGCCAGAAAGCATAGTGGTATGCTTTGTAGGAAAGTATCATGAATAAAATACAACACAAAAATTCAGACAAAATCACGGTAACAATACGTGATACAATCCCTGACTAATTTCGGGGTATAGCATCTCATTGAAGCGTTTTAGGCTCTTGAGGTGAAAATTTTTGATTAGTTCATTGATAACTGATTGAAATCCTCCATCTTTTCTGGGTCAAATATATTGAGCTGACATTGTGGATTGAGTCAATTCATTCAACCAGTATTCACTGAATCCCTACTATACCAGGCACTCTCCTAGGTGCTAAAGATACAAAATGAAAAGAAGTTGCCTCTTCAGATTGTTTGCTTACTAGTAGCTGGTCTAATCCAATTAGCATATTTTTGGTAATGTTGATAAATGTTCGGTAATTGTAAGCCGGCCTATGGCCCTAATCTACAGATGGAATAATGAGAACCAGTAAACCTATTTTTCTTATTATTCAGTTGATGAAAATCCTAATGCAAAGAAAACGGTGACAGAAGGATAGTTGCAATATGACAAGCTTGTGTCATGGAAAAATGACCAGTATTTCATAAAAAGAACTGGATCGTTATTCTTGTTCAGATTTGCTAACCAGAGGATCACAGAAAATTTTCTGGAACTTTATTTTGTTTTACGTGTCAGCTGCTGTGCAAGGCAGCTAACTCTATTTGCGTACCTCATCTCACACTACCATTTCCACCCTTGGAAAGAAATACCTACAACTGTCCTTATAACTAATTCCTTTCCTTAGGAATTATTTTACATATTTAGAGAGAATTTGTTCTTGTGACTTCTGTCCTAAAGATATCAGTATATCCAGTCCAAGATGTTTTCTCATTATCGGTATTTGAACTGTCATAAATTTACTCTGCCATGTGCGGTCAAGAATACCAGTGAAGGATGGGGCGCCTGGGTGGCTCAGTCGGTTAAGCGGCTGACTTCGGCTCAGGTCACGATCTCGCGGTCCGTGAGTTCGAGCCCCGCGTTGGGCTCTGGGCTGATGGCTCAGAGCCTGGAGCCTGTTTCCGATTCTGTGTCTCCCTCTCTCTCTGACCCTCCCCCGTTCATGCTCTGTCTCTCTCTGTCTCAAAAATAAATAAACGTTAAAAAAAAAAATCTAAAAAAAAAAAAAAGAATACCAGTGAAGGCTTCAAGGCCAAGAACATACTTTTCCACCTGCTAGCTCACACATATAATTCTTAAAGGATGGATTCCTCAGTTCGAAATTAAGTTAAAAACGCAGAGTTAATTGCTGAGCTTTTCAAAGAGCCAATTTTGGGGTTTATTTTCTCTGTTGTTTTTTAATTCTGTTTCATTTCCTTCCTCTTCAATCTGGATTATTTCTCTACTGCTACTTTAAGCTTCGTTGGCTCTTCTTTTTTTAGTTCCATCAGATGAAAAGTTAGGTTACTGGTTAGAAATCTTAATTTATTTTTTTTTTCATATAGGCATGTGCAGATGTAAATTTCCCTATAAGCACTGCTTTATCAGAATACGATTTTGGCACGTTGCATTCATTTTTTTTTTCATCTCAAGTATTTTCTAATTGCCCTTGTGAATTCTCTTTTTACCCATTAATTATTTAGGAGTGCGTGTGTTGTTTAATTTCAACGTATTTTGTGAATTCAAAAATTGGTGAATTATCAATTTCTAATGTTTTTCCATTTTGGTAGAAGAACATGCGTTCTACAATTTCAATCTTTTAAAATCTGTTGAGCCTCATATTATGGTTTAACACATGGTCTGTCCTGAAGTATGTTTCATTTGCCCTTGGGAAGAATGCATATTCCAATGCTGCTGGGGGGAGTGTTCTATAGATGTTTGTTGGGTCTAAATAGATTACATTGCTTTTCATGGCTTCTATTTTCTTGTTAATCTTCTGTCAGATGCTCTATCCATTATTGAAAGTGAGGTATTGAAGTACCCAAATATTATTGTTGAATTGCCCGTTTCCCCTCAATTTAGATAGCTAGGTATATTGACTTAGATAGTTCTGAAATCTATTACACCCTCTCTCTGGCCTATGTTCTTTAGAAGTTTAAATATTTTATTCAAATTTTGAAACTTTAAACTATTTGTATATAATCCACAAAATCTTCTAGGGTTGCCTGGGTGGCTCAGTCACTTAAGCATCAGACCTCGGCTCAAGTCATGGTCTCGAGATTCGTGAGTTCAAGTCCCACAGTGGGCTATCTGCTGTCGGCACAGTCCGATCCTCGGTCCCCCTCTCTCTCTGCCCCTCCCCTGCTCTCTCCTTCTCTCTCAACAATAAACAAACATTGGGAAAAAAAAAAGACAAAAAAGCGTACAGTCTTATAAATAAGAAAATATAATTATCGAGACCATGTAGCAAATTATAATATTCTATATTCAATTGACATTTAGTATCAAAATGTCTATAATAAGCAAACAAGAGAAGTATCTATTAAAATAAATTTACATCTATGGGCCCAATAACTCCCACTCTATTTGATGTCTCACAGCCCTATAGCTCACATTCCTGGGAGGTATATATTTCTATCCTCTATAGGACATGAACACACAGAAATAGGGTGTTGTTGATAAATTCTGCACTATGTCCTGTATGGTTTATTGTTAGATGTAAACCTCATATATGCACATGGATGCACATTATTTGAATCATGAATGCTTGGAGAAAATAATAAGTACTTACAAATATTTGGGTGCCTCTTTCCACCCCACCCTCCCCCCAAAATTCTTGGGTATATGAAGCAGTTTTTCCCTGCAGGTGAGACCTGATATCTATTTTCGTTTTTGTATTTGTTTGGTAGCACAGATTATCCAAGCCTCCATCATCCAACCAATGATAAGATTATTCATCTTCACAGCAAAAAAGGGATAGGTTATTAATATAAAAACAAAGATAAATGGTATTTATAATTGTTGTGTAGAGCTCCAGCATCTGACACTCCCATGCACCGTTGTTAAGTTTTTATTTGCATTGTTATAGATATAATAGATGTCCAGAATGTATAGATGGGTAAGGCGGCCATATTCCACACCTTGCAGGGGTGGGAAGCACCATAAAAATCCTAGCAAATGTACATGGCATAATGGAATTGCGCCGTGTCCAACATATGTATTGTATGCTATGCTCTGGTGTACTTCCAGCTTATTATCAGACTCACGTCCACGATGCCTTGAAACTGTTCCAGATTTTGCTTTTAATTTTAGTTGTCTTGGCTTGCCACATTGATTACAGATTGGAGAATACTTTTCATTTCGATTTTTGGCTACGCTTGAGGGAGTCCTGCTTTTTTTATTATGAAAAAGACTTTGGGCTTGTTATAATCTACATCCTTTCTACTTGTTTTGGAAGTCAATTAATTTTACCCCATCCATGAGCAGCACTTACATTAGGAATCCATCAAAAAGAAACTGAAATGGTTTCATACCATCTCCCATCCCATCCCACGTACGACCCTCGATAGGCATTTGTGCATGTCCACTGAAGACATGTGACAGATGGGGAGGCAAAAATTGATTAATGACGGTACTAACAGAAATGGGAGGCCATTACCCCTTGGGTTCCATTGACGTCCCTTAAGAATTCAGAATGAGTCATACTCCTCATGTTGCATTTATAATCCCCTAGATAAAATGTTGTAGTTCTAAGCTCCTCTTGCTATGGTGAAGTGATGCAATAAGTATGTGCATGTGCACATATATATGATAATGTTCTAACTACATAACATTCTATTATATACACTATAATATGTATTTGTACAATGTTTTCACTCGCAACAAAAGTCAGTTACCTAAATCCTACGGCATGCCTTGGGATTTAACTCATGAAACCTAATTATTTCTTTCTGAATGATTCTTTCTTTCCATGCATATAGAGCACATTTGACCATAGTATCTTGTCTGTATAACCAGATGGCTCATAAATAAATCATTATAGGATCTAAGATCCCAGGTTCTTAAATATTATGTTATTTCATTTACCCTACATTTTAACTGGCTGGGTGCTACTATGATAAGATACACTCATGTAATATTAATGAAAGTTTAAAATGAAAAATCTTCTTTAAAAATAACACAATTTACTGTGTAAATTATTACACGTGTTACTCTTCAATAGATATCATGTGCCTTGTAATTTGAAAGCAAAGACATTGAGATAATTATATGCTTTGTGAAAATATGTGGATAATTTATTTATCTGAATCTACTTATCGTCTTTCTCTACACCAATTTTTTTCCTATCTCAACTTCTGCATAATAGGAAACTTCTATAAAAAGTGAAATACAGAAAGACTTCAAATAAATTATATGTCACTTTTCCATTATAATGCATATTTTTCTTAAACATCAAGATAGAGTTGACTTTCATAGACCTCTTTAGAAAACAGCTTCTCTACTCAGGAGATGTTGTGTACAGTGAGTAGAATAATAGGTTCAATAAAGATCTGATGTTCTGCCAAGTGTGTTTATAACTCCTTAAATTCACATTTTCTCTGACCTTAAAGGGACTTTTTCCACATTGTGGAGTAGGAATACAAAAGCTTGGGTTCAAATTATGTCTCGACTATTATTTTGGGACTGAGACCTTCAGCACATTAATCATTCTCTTTAACTTGAGCTTTTTCATATATAAAATAACAATAAGAAAACCTACATTCCTGCATTGTTCTCAGTATTAAACAAGAATAGGGGCGCCTGGGTGGCTCAGTTGGTTAGGCGCCTGACTTCACTCGGGTCGTGATCTCACAGATCGTGAGTTCGAGCCCGGTGTCCAGCTGTGTGTGCTGACAGCCCAGAGCCTGGAACCTGCTTCGGATTTTGTATCCCCCTTTCTCTCTGCCTCTTCTCCACTATGTTCTGTCTCTTTCCCTCAAAAATAAATAAGCATTGAAGGTGTTTTTTTTAATGAACAAAAACATATGTAAAGCTGGCATAATACCTGTTGCACAGGAATACACATTAACTCCTCCTTCACTGGCTCTATAAAGTAGGAGTATGGAATCTCATTTACAGAGTTATTGTGTATAATAAATAAGATTATGCATATAAGACAATTTAAACGGTGCTTTGTGCTAAATAAATGATTTCCCTGGTTCCGCCTTCGGTTATAGATAGATGGATAGATGATAGATAGATGATAGATAGATAGATAGATAGATAGATGGATAATCAGTTGGGATGATGTTTCTTCCTCAAAATCTTCCCTAGACTAACACACCTTTCTAAAGTAGAAGTTAAGTACTTTTGTACTCATGTTGAAGCACACGTGAGTTTCCGCTAGAGTATTAAGTGTATGACATTATACTTATCCATTTATCCATTCACACGTGTTTATTTTTATTATAAGATGTTATAAAATATTTATTTTTTATCCATATTTACATTTTCCCAGAGCCACTGTTAGTTCCTAGGATTTTTGTTTTGTTTTGTTTGTTTTGTTTGCTTTCTTCTTGTAGCAAGAATTACTATCAAACTCCACTCTTTGGGCCAGAGATCTTTGTGGAGATAGTGAAAGTCTTACCACTCATGTAGGATATTACTGACACTTGTGAGTTCATTGGCCAACCAGCAAACTCAACTACAAGTTCTAACAATATGTAGCCTAGGACGTTGTGTGTGTGTGTGTGTGTGTTTAATAAATGTTTATTTATACTTTTGAGAGAGAGAGAGAGAGTGGGGGAGGGGAATAGAGAGAGGGACAGAAAGAATCCCAAGCAGGCTCTGTGCTATCAGCACAGAGTCGAACGTGGAGCTCGATTTCACGAACCGCGGAGTCATGACCTGAGACGAAAGCAGGAGGCAGACATTTAACCGGCTGAGTCACCGAGACGCTCCTGCAGCATGGGATGGTTTTAGGTCCATTTCTTTTTCTTGTTTCAAAGATGGGTGTTATAATAGATTTTTTTGGTCCTAAGAAAATGCTATGAAATGAAGTTTGTGATGTGCAATAATCATCTTCGTCTATAAGATACATCAAATTGAACAAGATACATTCCCTGTGTTAGAATTCTGGGAGGCCTAGATATAACCAAACCATTCATCGTACCGTTTATTGACTTTATCCTGGATTCTGAGCTAAAATATCAATTCTAGTACAAAGAACACACGTTCAACAAATAAACATGTATTAGAAAGACAAGTTGCCCAGAGAAAACGTATGTGATACTAGGATAGCATGGTAGGGGGGGTTGGTCCAATTGAAACAGTATAAAACAGCTTTTAAAGGAAGTGAGGATTGAGCTAAGTTTGAAACAGTATACTTTACGAGATGAAATAGAAGGAGAGAGATTTTTTTTGGCATATGTAACCATTTGTGCAAAATTCTTCAGTGGGGAAATAGATAACTAATACAGGGTGACACTAATATCTGCTACTGAAGTAGAATGTGCTACTGTTTTGGGGTGTTTTGTTTTGTTTTGTTTTGTTTGTCTGCTTTTTATGACCATCTTTCCCAGTGTAGCGGAGAGTTCCAGAGGCTTTAACTTAGCTTTTTCTAATGAGAAACTTCTGCTCTATAGGCACCACACCAGCACGGGAATGCGGCCCATTCCCTAGGAAGTCCATTCCAGGGTTTCACCGGCAGTAAGAGATATCATCATTGGTACGTGCATGGTCTCAGTGGACCATGTTGACTGGATTAGTATCAGGATTTTATTACTTGTCCTACAGAGGCTCCTACTCTCATAGGGGATTCATGGTGAGGCTTTGAATCCCAGAGAATCGATATCAACTTTACCCCTTACCTTAATGGTTCTTAAAATAATCTGGCTATTAGTTTTTCCTCTCTGTACTATTACTCAAGTAAGTCACTATAGGTATCTTTGGGAAAAGACCGGGCCATTATATATGCAGGTGCACTGATATTTTAGTGTTGTCTGCCTTGGGAAAATGACACTCCCTCAAAAAATGGGTTTTAGGTTTAAAAATTGGTGCAGGTCCAGAAATGGGTCAAAGGGTCATAATTTTTTTTCAACGTTTATTTATTTTTGGGACAGAGAGAGACAGAGCATGAACGGGGGAGGGGCAGAGAGAGAGGGAGACACAGAATCGGAAACAGGCTCCAGGCTCCGAGCCATCAGCCCAGAGCCCGACGCGGGGCTCGAACTCGCGGACCGCGAGATCGTGACCTGGCTGAAGTTGGACGCTTAACCGACTGCGCCACCCAGGCGCCCCAAAGGGTCATAATTTTTACTAGTGCCACAGCCATCAGACTTCTGACCATCTTTTCACTTCCCTTGCTATTGGGGTGCTCATTTCTATACAGTATCTCCTACCATCAGACCTTCCTGTAGACAACAATCACCAAGTGAGTTTTTGTCATAGTATCGGTGCTCCTACCACTAGTGCATCCTTATTGCTTTGGTCAATGAACGTCCGGTGGCCCATTCTGGGGACTACACTCACCAAGTGGGCTTCCTGATCTTCTACAGAATAAAAACTCCATCATATCCAATTCTCTAAATCTTTCACCCTTTCTTCTGTTGTCTGCTATGGTAGTTTGGACACCTACACCTCACTTACTATAAGCCATCATTTTCTCAAAGCTTCTTTGACCCATCATGGTAGCGTATTTATTCCATCTCTCAGGGTTATTGCCACGACCTGAGATTCTAACTTGTGAGAGTGTTCCCGATTTGATAAACAACCCCTTTTCCGATTTCATGTTTCCTTCTTGATCCAGCACCTTTGAGATCTAGCCCTGAACACACTCACCCTCGCCAATCTCTTGTTGGCACATATGGCCTAGGTCCTATAACTCCTTCTGCATATAGTCCCTTTTCCCCCTAGAAAAGTATTGAGCTTCTCTGGCCCTGGTATGTTATTACCACACAAAGAAATGTGGGTATTAAGTATTGAGGGGACCCTTGTTTTATTGCAAGACAACGTCCTCTGCATCACCTTCCCTCACCATCCTTCAATAGGATGGGTTTGGGAGATACATAATGTTCAAGGACATCAACCTAGATGTCACCATCCCCTGTATCAGGGTTCCATTTTTTTCTATCGTAGTCCTGATACGATAGTATCAGTACAACATAGTGCACTTGCCTAATTTGAGAATGTATCTTTATTTGGAGCTCTTATGATTAAGTTCTATGTTATGTCTTTAGCTTTGTTCTCCTTCCACCTTCAGAGAAGGAGTGCTTTTTCATATTCTGAAAAAGTGGCCCTCTGCCCTTTGCTCTTGTTTTTACTAAATCATAGTTACCCTACGCAAGAACCATCCAATTTCATTGTTATAATAATCACATTTTCAACTGTATTTTTTATCACATCCGCTAATGTATTTCATGCCACAGGCATGCAATCCCAGCTCACCACTAACGAAAGCTGAGCAATTGCACTTCAATCTGCAGAGACTTTTCTGGCCACGTCCTGCCAGTGATGAGGTCCTCGTTGCCAACCGGGTGGTGGCAACGTTGAGTGGTCCAATTCCAACATCACATTGTAACGTCTACTATCTTGAACTCGTCCTGGTACAAAGTGTGGCAGGGCAGGTTCTCGAGGGCATAGAATAGAGTACTGGGGACTTACATGGTAGTATTCTCAGCTTCAACAATTCTTGAGGGAAGGAAGAAAGCAGGGTATGGCAGGAGGAGAATCAGAGCTTCAGTGCTGTCGCATTAAATCCCTAGCTCACCCAGTGAGCTCTGAAGCTAGAAATACTCTTCAGAGTTCTCTGACATTTGGAAGAAGGGGCAGGGTTTATGGCCTCACATTGGGCAGTTACTACATGCGGGCTGTCCCCGGGAGGGATGCATTAACTTGGGCATGAAGCCTTCTTCAACAGAGGGCAAACCCTGGAGAACGTTCCATAGGACAGCCTGCAGCAGCATACTCAGGATGGAGAATAAAACCTTCAGTCCTGAAGGGGAATCTGTGAGAAGTAACTAAGAGTCCATTACAGTGAGCTTGGGACACACCGTAAAAGAATAATGGAAACAAAATAAATTTAACCTGTACCAGTACAGAAGCAATTATATTCATTGTATCTGGATCAACATTTCTCGCTAGATTAAAATTAAAGATTAGCTAGATATATACAGTTTTTGCTCAAATATCGGTCTCATAGTGCTGTATTCAACAAATCATTGTATTGATTTCACACTGAATTAAGTTATAATATCCTTAAAGCATTCTATCTGTATATACATAATGCAAAATATAAAATACAAAACACTATATGATTCAAAACATTGCATAATACGAAACAGCGTTTGTGTGTGTGTGACTGAACCTCCCTATATTGCAGTAAATACTTTGATACTCAAATTTGGCAAAACACATAAGCAATAAATTGAAGATATTACAGGTCTTATTATGGCTTGATATTATTCCATATTAAAAAAAATACCAAAAAAAATAATTAGGTAATTACGGACAAAAACAGAGGTAAAATATTTTAAAATATCTTGTTGAAATAAAAAAAAAACAGAATTGAAAAACATACGTTTGTTGTTGTTATTGTTAAGATTTCTGCAATGGGGGGCGCCTGGGTGGCTCAGTCGGTTAAGCGTCCGACTTCGGCTCAGGTCATGATTTCACGGTCCGTGAGTTCGAGCCCCGCGTCGGGCTCTGTGCTGACAGCTCAGAGCCTGGAGCCTGTTTCAGATTCTGTGTCTCCCTCTCTCTCTGCCCCTCCCCTGTTCATACTCTGTCTCTCTCTGTCTCAAAAATAAATAAACTTTTAAAAAAAAGATTTCTGCAATGGGACTAAAAAAAGTCTTTCTGCCTCTATTAAGATATTCCTTTCTTGTAATCCACTGAGTCCGAAATATTCTGATAGTGTAAAGACAAAAAGAACAATTTTAATGAAGTTTATTAAACTGAATTTCTTACTTTGGTTCGTAGGAAACCGCAAAAGGGGCTCGGATCTTAACGTTCTATCATACGTGAACTTTGACCTTCACACAGAAGGAAAGTGAAATGTAGTTGATATTCTTTCATCACTCTTGAACAAGAAAACGTGTCTCTGCTCTCGAGAAAGCACGGAATTCTATAAAGCAGAAGGAAGTCAAGCAGAACGTAGCATTTCATTACACTAACCAATGCAATGTAAAATTTTGCTCCAGGATCAAAGGTAGAAGGTACGTGTGGCTGCCGCCTGTCAGTGTTGAGCTGCCGAAGGCACTGAGGGCTGTTCGAGATTGCTGTGTGCACGTGGCCATGACATGCTAGGAAAGTACATTTCTACCATGATTGGATATATGTCTCCTATTGTATTTTTGGAAATGGGAAAAGCATTCGGTATATATTTTTTTTCTTGCCACGTCTACTTTTCTATTCCAGAAATGTGGCTAGGTAAGTTTTGGGATGATGGTGGTTCCGTTATTTTCCGACCAGAGACGATGTGTTATCCCAGTAAATTCTGCCATCGGAACTACCAAAACACAATGACAGTCACAGCAGAGACAAACAACAAAGGCATGGAGTGGGAGAACGTAGCCCGTTTGAAGCTTGAGCATCGATATAACCTCAAATGGAATTTCCTGTTGAATTTAGCAATGGTTCATCGCTTCTGCTTGTATATTGTTTATGCGAAACTGGAGCTAAGTAAACCAATCCATGACCTGATTTATCTGCCAAATGGATTGAACATTTTACTCTCTCTGCCTCAAAGGCTTGTCGTGTCTGTTTAGCTTTGCAGATGGTACATCCATTTTCCCGAAACAGAGCCACTAGATAGCAGCTTGCCAACATTTTCTGTTATTTAAAGTTCACCCTTAAAGCACACACAGCCTTGCTTCGCTTTCTCAGCCAATGTTCCACAGCATCAATCTGACATCGCCTTGTCTTTCAGGTCACTCTCGCAGAATCAGGGGCTTCGTTATCAACCGTTTCTCTTAAGTTTCTACTGGGAAAATTATGGTGTCAAGAAAGCTCCTATTTTTGAGAAATGACTTTATCTTAGAAACCTGGACAATCTGTATGAATGTGCTTGGCAATAAGCACGGGATGAGAGTTTGTCGGCATTTTTCTAAAATAGTCTTCCCACATGAAAGAAGCGGTTCTGCTTCATTCAAGTGCTTTCAGTTGGAATATTTCTATTATAAACTGAGTTACACGACTTAAAACACAAGCAAGTAAGGCATATTTCCATTGACGTCAAATACTTCAAACAATATCTGGGGGCTTTGGCGATATTTTATTATACATAGAATAGGAGTATGCTTTGTGAAGGATCGACTGAGATTGCTTTTGTAAGTAAAGAAAGGCAATTATGCAGCATCAGAGAACTTCAATCTATGGCATGTTCTCACTTTCAAAACCTCCAAGTCTTGAAATTTTAAGTCAAATTTTTATTCCTATATTCAAATGTAGGCAATGTTTTGCCCTGAGAATTTCATAGTCAATTATTTACTTCTACAGTTTAGGAATGGATCACCATTTTCCAGTTGCGATGTGGAGGGTAACTTGGTATGAAGGCTATGATAAAGTGATTTAAATGGGAGATGTTTCCCATCAGGGTGCTACCTTGTGCAAGGGAGCTTAGGTGACACAAGGAATGAAAATAGATGTTAACAAGACCATCTCAGGCAACAAATCAAACCTCACGATTCAACCCACACCTCCCCCAATCAAAGGCGAAGACGGGTATTTTTACTTCGGCACCAACTTTATTTTCTCGGACAAAAAGTGGTTCTGAAGTCTAGGAACGTTATTTTTTATTATTATTATTTTTAAAATATAATTTATTGTCAAATTGGTTTCCATACAACACCCAGTGCTCATCCCAACAAGTTGCCCTCTTCCCTGCCCGGCACCCCCTTTCCCTTCCCGCCCCTCCCCGCCCCCCATCTACCCTTAGTTTGAACTTTAATTAGTGAAATGATATGAGCAATGCCTATGAGTGTTATTGAAAGGGGGAAAAAGTAGGGGCGCCTGGGTGGCTCAGTCGGTTAAGCGTCCGACTTCGGCTCAGGTCACGATCTCACGGTCCCTGAGTTCGAGGCCCGCGTCGGGCTCTGTGCTGACAGCTCAGAGCCTGGAGCCTGCTTCAGATTCTCCCTCTCGTCTCCCTCTCGTTCTGACCCTCCCCCATTCATGCTCTGTCTCTCTCTGTCTCAAAAATAAATAAACATTAAAAAAAATTTAAAAAAAAGGGGGGGGAAGTAAAAATAGGAAAGAAAGTGAGAAAAACCTTACGAAGGCATACATTTGACACGTAGAATAGTTCTGCATGCAATTTACTTGCGTATGATTCGTAGTGCTCATTAGTGTATCCCTCATAAAGCTCATTGCATTGACCCAATGTGTAAATGTTCCTCCTGTGTGGTAGGTTACTTCTAGGAACTTTTTGGTGCTTTGTGTCCTTAGCTTGCATACCAGAAATGAAATTTGTAATATTCTCTAGTTGTTTATTTTATCCCATCGTAATGAAATTGACTTGGACGCAGCCAGTACCTATTAATGTCAAATCATTGATTTTACATGTCTGTTTCTCTTTATGATGACTTAATTGCCTTAAGCTGATACAGAAACACAGGAGTCAACCTGAAACCTATTTTAAAACAAAATGAATGCATCTGCCGGCCGTCTGTGATATTTCTGATTTTTCATACGAGTACATCAGAGTGTCAAGAGATCACATATAGATATAAATTACTCTGTTAGCCACAAGATTAAAATAATCTTAAACAGGCAGCAGAAAATCATAACCTCTTGCTTTATCTGCTTGATTTCTGCATTGTTCATTTAACATCGCAAAATAAAGGTATCTGTGCGAGATGGCAAATTAGTTCACATCTTTTCTACTTTTATGAAGAGGAAGTAAAATCCACTCTGCCTGGTGCTGTACGGACTCCTGCCAGCGGCTCTTCTGTGAGTCCCATGCTTGAACTTTACAAAGGCTCCTTAAGTAGCTGGTCCTGTGCCAAGACCCTTCAGCCTCCATAGCCCTGAGGCTGTTCACACAGCCCAGAAATTCACTTGGTTTTGTCAGTTGCAGACCGGGATAACCGAGGATTAAAATTTACTGATTAAAATGTTACCTACTACTAGTTTGAACTGTTCTGGTTTATTGCATACTGTGATCTTGATTCATAAGAAGTATCAGTTTAATGACAGGCAACATGTTATAGACCATAAAGTAATAAATATATTGTTTCCAGTGCACAAGTGAAAGACACTTCCGGATTTATTAAGGAAAAACATTTTTTTTAATGTTTATTTATTTTTGAGAGAGAGAGAAAGACAGAGCGTGAGTAGGGGAGGGGCAAGATAGAGGGAGACACAGGATCAGAAACAGGCTCCAGGCTCTGAGCTGTCAGCACACAGCCCCACGCGGGGCTCGAACTGGAGAACTATGAGGCCATGACCTGAGCCGAAATCAGGGATTTAAAGCAGGCATTTGCTTACAAACACCATTTGGTATTTCCTCTGGGAGCACATATTGTCTTTTGCTTTCCCTTATCCAAATTGGTATTTTTGGAATTTTTGCATTTCAAGTGCAGAAGGAAGGACACCTGGGTGGCTCAGTGGGTTGATCATCTTACTTCCTCTCAGATCATGACCTCAGGGTTTGTGAGTTTGAGCCAAGTACCAAGCTCACTGCTGTCGGCCCAGACCCACTTAGGATCCTCTGTCCCCCTCTTTTTTGTGCCCCGCCCCCAACCTGCATGCACACTCTCTCTCTCTCTCTCAAAAATAAATAAAACGTTAAAAAAATAAAGTGCAGAAGGAAGAACAAACACTAATATTTTATTAATTGCCAAATTGTGGTACCTCCACATGCTGGAATACTCGGCCATAAAAAGGAATGAATTATAGGTCTACACAACGGCATGCATAAATCTCAAAGGACTAAGTAAAAGAAGTCTTAAGGTGTATACTCTCCACAATCTCATTTACATGACAATATGGAAAAGATAAAACTACAGAGGTAGAAATAAGAATATTGTTTTCTAGGAGCTGGGGCTGGGACCAGGGGAATGGCCTTTAAAGAAACACGGAGAACCCTTCTGCGATGATGGAAATGTTCTGTATCCTGGTGGTGGTTACACGGCTGCATATATTTGTTACAACTTGTCCAACTGCACATTTACAGGGGTGAAACTTACCCTATTTCAACTGTAACTCAACACCCTTTACCGAAAGAACTTGATAAAAGAACCAAGTAGATATTTATATCTTTTATTCTGAGCAAAATTGTACTGTATCTCCAATCTCGTGACCAGGAGGGTTCTAATAATAGTAACTTTGTTTTTGATGAATTGGAAACAGATTCAAAAAAAGACAACAAAAAAATATTGTTCTTATTCTTAGCCTCATACTCTTTTTTTCCCAGATGTGTCTCATTTTAGCTTATCTTAAATTTGAAAGGAAAAAAAAAAAGAGGAACCAAGTGTGATCACACTGACCAGCTGCTCAGAAATCTTTTTCTTTGCTGCCTGGTCACATGTCTGCCCCATTGACACCAGTCTCTGTAGATTTGGGTGAATCTACGCAGTTATGTTCTGGAATGATCTGGATTCACATTAGCTATAAGCCTAGTCCATTGAACAATCTCTGAACTCAGATCCTCCATGCTATTTTACCCTCTTACGGGTTAAAGTACCCACGCCTTATGACTTGTCTACGTGTTTCAACAATTTACCTCAGATTTCATGTCCTTCTGGAGCCTGAGAACATGACCCGATTTGGAATAAGGTCTTTGTAGATGGAACCAAATTAAGATGAGGTCCCAGTAGATTAGAATGGCCGATTGATCTAAGATGACCGGTATCTTCATATGAGGGCCGGGATCCTGGTAAGAAGAAGAAAATTTAGACTCAGAGACACACAGGAACAACGCTGTGAGATGGCCGAGGGAGAGACTGGAGAGATGTGTTTACAGGCAAGGAACACCTAGAATGGCCAGCAATCACCAGAAGCCAGGAAGAGGCAAAGAAGGATCCTCTCCTACGGCCTTCAGAGAGAAAGAGCAGGGTCTTACCAACACCCGAGTGCAGACTCCTAGCCTCCAGAATTGTGAGAATATAAATTTATTCTATCTTAAAGCCACCCAGTCATTTGTTATGGTGGCCTTAGTAAACAAATGCATCTTGGAAACTACATGTTGAAGACAGCAGGTTCACAGGATGTAAGAGAAATAAATATTTTAGATTTTAGGAACATTAGGAATAAAATGTATTCTTAAACTACTGAAATGTATAGTTCTGTTTGTTTTAGGAGCTGGTATTACTTTAAATAATTAATACATTTAAGCTCAGGAAAAGGCAATGCTCTGGAAATCGACACCATTCTCTGTGTGTTGCCAGTACTTCCCCCTTCGTCTCAAATATCCTAACAGTCAGGCAAACTGGAGGGCATTAATCCTCTTTGGCACCAAACGTTCTCTAACTCTTATTGAAAAGACAACAAAACACACATTTTTAAAAATCTGATTTAAACCTCTCCATGTTAAAAGCTTGGAGTGGTTTTGCTAAATAATGTCTATGAGACTTAGATTGGAGGAAATAGTTGATCTGAAAGAGAGACAGAGAGACAGAGAGGTTCAGGTAACATGTAGTGATCCTTGTAGATTTCACATGTCCCAGCCATGTCCCAATTACAGCCCCCACCCCTATGCTCTTTACAGAAAAACAAGAGCTGCTCTGGGCTGCAGGGCTGGGGGCGATGGCATCACGAGAGGCTGAGAAGCCCACCAGTTAGACGACCATGTGGGCTTGTAAACCAGTGGTGTGGATAATGCCTTGTCAGCATCAACAGAGCCGTAAATTTTCTCCTAGGCGCACCAAATAGAGGAATATCCCTTCCTATCTTCTCTTCTTTAGGTCTGAAATGAAATACACCTTTATGAAAAATCTGGACAGAAAACTACACACTTTCTAATATTAGATCGAACACCTAGTTAACTAGAGTTTAGCACTAGGAATCATTTTACTTTTTCCCTAAGGACAAGCAAATAGAATGACAACAAAAGCAACACGAAATGTGTGCTTCTGCTCCAATCAAAACTGGTAGGGAATGTTGCCAGGTGGGAATTTGGTAATACTAAAATACCTTTTTTAGTTATACATATTGTGCTTTGCTATCTCGTACTCTTGTAAATTGTGTGTGTGTGTGTGTGTGTTGGTTGTGTTTGCCGGAAATAGGTAGCATATATTTAGAAAATAAGCATAGAGAGAAAAACACAGATGTGATTAAAACCAAGAAACTAACAGAGTCAACAGTTGAAAATATAACTTACATTGTTTTAAACTATATCATATCAATTTTGATTTTGATTTTGATTCCCATAGACCCAATATCAATTTTAGGATAAATAGGTAAGTCTCACTCAAATCATCATCAAAGTCCTTTGCGCAACGACATGATCAGTGTATTCACGTCATTGAATATTACAACAGTCATTCAGGACTGTTGGGGTGAAATCGATAATACAGCCTACTTATTAGACTCCCTGAGACATGGCACCAAATCTCCATTTCTTCTCTCCATCTCTGCATTTAATAAAATCGTAGGCTTCCCCTCCTATGGCGGGGCTCACTGGAATGATCTCCAAGTGCAGCTTTTACTTCTTACCATCATTTCCGCTAAATTTCTTCTATGGAGGGGGGTATTGCAAGATCAATCTTCCTGAAGCAAATCTCTGAAGCATTTCCATTGCCTCATTCATGAGTTCTATATTCCATAGTCTTCATTTTTCAAAATCCTATGCGTCCTGGCATGACACACTTCCTCAGCCTTAGAGCCGGCTACGCTTGAATGACATTCATGTCATGTATACAAATGTAGTAAATGTATTTCACTAATAGTAACTCAAATTTTCTATCCTCTGAATTTTTGCCCATTTAAATATGGGGACTTTTTTCTATCCGAAATGCTTTCCTCTTCACATGTGTACCTATCAAGGTCTTCTTCATTCTTTAAAAAGTAATTCAAATATTACTACTTTTGTAGTATATACATGGGTCCTTATGATGCACTTTGAATTCTGCTTCGTACTTATGTATCCATATCCTTTCCCATCACCCTAAAGTTTGCATTTTCCTTAAGCTTTAAATAGAAACCGTGTAATATTTATATATATCTTCCAGAAAAAAAACTGGCACAGAGTCAAAGACGTGGAACTTTCCAAACAGTAATTATTTATTTTAATGTAATTTACAAAACTTCCAATTTCAAAATGTTTTATGTTTCTAAAGAGAAGGCTTGGACAAATAGAAAATGTGGGTTACATTTATTTTGTAACACTATCCCCAACTTGTTAAAGTACAGATATATATTACTAGAAGCATAACAAGAAACAGCTGGGAATTAATTATTAAATATTCTTATCTCCTAAAAGTAGTTGACTAAAAGAAAAAGGTTTTAGGAAATAACCATAATTTGAAACACTAAAATCCCTTCCGCTGAATGGAAGTAATGTTATCCCATATTCTTCTGAAAGTCTCATTGCCAATTTCTTTGTACATTTCTAAATGTAACCATTAGAATACTAAGGAAACCACTGTAATTCATGATAGGATGAAAGCTAGCCTCACTTCTCATAATAATATTTCTATAGTCTTGAGATAAACATAAACCTTGTGTTTTAAATAAACACATTTACTGTCTTAAGCTACAATGCAGATTTTCTTCATTTTTATATTAATTTTTGATTTTACTTTCATTTAAAACTGCTAGATATTGTATTGTTTGCAAACATACACGACCCTTGATAAAATCTTGTTTAAATTTAAGATCAGACCAAATTGGACCAAATTGACCAATCAATTGTTGGTAATAGATTGATGGACTGAGGGAACTATGGCTGCATCAATCATCCAAGTGAGACAGCTTTGGCATTTTCATTATTCTTATTTATATGTGAATATATTTGATAAACCATCAGCATTATCTCTATTAGTATTATCTCCAAAATCCACACATTTTCCTCTATTTGACTATTTCTATGCTAGATATGAATATTTGAAGCTGTCTCCATTCTTCACAGCATCTTTCTTCCTCTCACCAACCTCAATCAAGAACATACAGATATGTTTATGTTTATATTCATATATATATATATATATATATATACACACACACACACACACACACCCTCGGTAAAAACAAAAGTTCCTTAGAACTTATCACATAATCTTTCTACTAGCCAAGAAACCCACCCTCGAACAAAATAATAAGGAAGGGTTCGATACTTATGGCACTACTCATTGGCCCTGTAATGTATCTCGTTAAATAGAAGTAATTCCCTTTACACAAAACAGTGAGATGGATCAACAATATTTGCAGAGCTAGATGGGTAAAAAAACATTATGAAATTTGGATGTCATCACATAGGGTGCCATGTATACTTGGAATCATAGAACAATATTTCTCATTGTTACATCTATTCTTCTTGAAAAGCATGCCTTTTCTCAATTCCCTGGGATCTTCTTAATTAGAAATTTTTACCCCCAAAAGAAATTTTTTAAAAAAACGTTTCTACCTGGTGAACAACAGTGGTTTGATTAAATTAAAAGGTTAACATTTCAGGGGCGCCTTGGTGGTTAAGTCCGTTAAGTGTCCAACTCTTGATTTTGTCTCAGGTCATGATCACGTGGTTTTTGAGATCACTCCTCACTTGGAGCTTGCATCGATAGTGTGACGCCTACTTGCGATTCCCTCTCTCTCTCAGAATAAATAAATAAACTTTAATAATAATAATAGAAAGAAAGTTAACACTTCAACCTGGCAAGTTTAAGCTTCTTATTCACCTTAAGAAAGAAAATAAATGCGTTATATGAAGATTTAGTTGAATGGCTCTGCCTACCAAAGGGCAAAAGAGTTGTGACCGCAAAATGGAGTTTGTGCAATCGTATGCTGGAGGACCTACAAATGGTTAGAATCTTCACACGTGGAAGCAAAGTAACAAACCACAGGATGTAGCAAAAGCCAAGGAGCCTCCAAGAGGCAAGAGGTTTGTGGAGAGGATCATGTAGAAGCAACGGCATAGATACCATCTCCCGCCCTCAGACCAGCCGCAGTTGCACGTTCTAGACGCATATAGTTAACTTTGTGATGCAGCTCAGAGATGACAGACCACAGAGATGGGACCTGATGAAAGAAAAAGATCAATAAATCAAGATTTCAGTAGTGAATGCAGTTACTGGTAATATCTAGCTTGTCTCCTTCAAAAAATGGTTTGGTTTTGTTATATCAGGGATAGTTGGATTGTGATACGCAGTCCTTTCTTTGAGAAGCAGAAAAATGGGAATTGGGTATATGGATATGGGATAATCAAAAGGCTATCCTCAAAGATGCATCTTTGAGGTAAATTCAACCAGAGCATGTACTCACTTTCCATGTTTAGGGACCATGCCAAGTTTGAGTTTTCATGGAATCAGTCCTTATTCCCCATTAGGGTATCTAAAAATGCTAGACGTCTGCTTGCCATGAACAAGGGTGGTATAGCATTAGAGCATAGTGGCTTACCCCAGCTTCACCAATTGGATCATCCCATCTGAGATGCTTAATCTAATCTGAGTGGAACCAAGAAGCCAAATGTGGTTGATAATTCATTCCCATCACAAGAGCATCTTGTGTTCCCAGAATCACTTCCAGCAGCTTCGTCAAGCATGCAGTGGGGCAGTGTGATTGGACTAGTCTCATGGTCATACTTCAATCTGTCCGGGTTTTTCCCGTTTATCACTCAAGTTCTCCCATCTGATGGTCAACTGTGGTGTCTCCCTGGCAATTTCCAAAGACACTCATTTTATGTTTTAAGTTGTGCTTTCAGATACAAATGTAATTTGCACACACACACATACACACACACACACACATATATACACACATATATACATACACACACATACATACATATATACACATTCTGAAAGTGTATATATATATATATATATATGAATCTAAAAATACATTTTTTAAATGTGGTAGACAAGAACTATTAAATTAGTACACATTTGGATTTCGAAAGTTGAAACACCTTCTTATGTTACACTGTTAAAGTTGAACAGATCAATTAACTCATATGCTTTCTTATCTTTAAAATAATATGCTGTCTTGGGGCGCCTGGGTGGCTCAGTTGGTTAAGCGGCCAACTTCGGCTCAGGTCATGATCTCGCGGTCTGTGAGTTCGAGCCCCGCGTTGGGCTCTGTGCTGACAGCTCAGAGCCTGGAGCCTGTTTCAGATTCTGTGTCTCCCTCTCTCTGACCCTCCCCTGTTCATGCTCTGTCCACCCCCGTCTCAAAAATAAATAAAACGTTAAAAAAAAATAAAAAATAAATAAAAAATAAAATAATATGTTGTCTTATGAGGTCTCTGGAATTTTTTCTCTATTCCATACACTGTTTGGTGAAAATGTGTTTGAAATTTTCTATTACTGTTGATCCTTAGCTAAAAATAGAATGTGATCAGAAACTCACTTGAAAGAGCAATGTATTAGCTTTCAAGTTACTAAAATTTCTGATGTGAATGGTTACTTTCTATTGAGTAGTTTATTTTTGTAAACTGAGTATTAAATTGACAGTAGTGAATGGCATTCATTCAGGGGGAAAGAATCCTTACTGGCAATATTGAGAAACTAATTTCTTTGAAATGCATATGGAAATTTTCCCAGATTTTTGAATCCATCATCCAATAAGACTTTAGATGGTGTATTTTTGTTCATGTTGCCGTTGCTGTAAATTTCAAACATAATAAATGGGCATCACCTGCTTTGTTACAAAAAGCAACTAATGTATGTATAGTTTGAATTTACGTTTAGTTTGTGTCAAGGTAAGAAAGTGGGTAGTACCATGTTTTAATGGAGAGAGAGGTGGCACTAAATGAAAACAAATACATGAGCTCCATTTATGCTTTGTTTAAAGATTAGCTTTACTGTGATAGATAAGTTAAAGAGATTTAGTTTTCTAAACAGCATGGCTAAAGAGGGTAGGCTTATCTATCTCCAGGTAGGACAACAGGTTTAATTGAAAGCAAAATATAAAAGCTAAACTTGGGGCACCTGGGTGGCTCAGTCAGTTGAGCGTCCCACTTTGGCTCAGGTCATGATCTCGCGGTTTGTGAGTTCGAGCCCCGCGTTGGGCTCCGTGCTGACAGTTCAGAGCCTGAAGCCTGCTTCGGATTCTGTGTCTCCCTATCTTTGCCCCTCCCCCACTCACACTCTGTCTCCCTCTCCTTCAAAAATAAATAAACATTAAAAAAATTTTTTTTAAGTTGAACTTAACTTGCTTTTGGCACAAGAGGTCAATATATCAAGGATAAGCAGTTGTTTAAGTGAGCTTTGTTAAGGAACTTGAGTTGTACCTGTCTTTATATTTGCTAGGATATCTAGAGCCTGAGGCTTTTACTTTGAAATGCTTAGTGGTACAATTAGTTTCTGCAGTGGAGCCCTAGCTTGTTTTAAACACTGTAAAACTACGTATGTTTTAACAGAGATACTCTATGAATTCAGTGAGTTGAATTTTGTCCCCCCAGATTCATATGTTGAAACCCCAACTCGCAGGATCTTAGTTTGTTGACTATATTTGTAGATGGTCTTTAAAGAGATAATTAAGTTATCTCTTTATGAGGGTGAAACCTAATCCAAGCTGACTGGCTTCCATATTAGAAGAGGAGATTAGGGGACACACACACGCGCACACACACACACAGGGATGGCACTATGAAGACACAGTGAGAAGATGGCCTACTCTCAGCCAAAGAGCATATTGATCAGGAACTTCTGGCCCCCAGAACTGTGAGACAACACATGTCTTTTCTTCTTTTAAATGTTTATTAACTTTTGAGAGTTAGAGAAAGAGAGAGAGGCAGAGAGAGAAAAAAGAGAATCTCAAGCAGGATCCACACTGTCAGCACAGAGCCTGATGCAGGGTTTGAACTCATGGACACTGAGGTCATGATCTGAGCTGAAGTCAAGAGTTGGATACTTAACTGATTGAGCCACCCAGGTGTCCTAGAGACAATATATTTCTGTGGTTTAAGCCACTCAGATGCAATTATTTGTTATGGCAACCTACGCAAATACATACACCCCCTACTCTATCTTCCCTGTAAAACATTATGACCTATGCCCACAGCTTGTGAGTTCGCCCAGAGAGGCCACATTCTAGAATGCCTGAGCCCCCCTGCTCCCACCAGTTGATATATGTAATTAAAAACCTAATTGTTTGTGCTTTCCCAATCTGTTGTTGTCAGTTCATTTGTTACTGTAATGAATTAATTTATAAATGCACATAAAATTAGATACACGAGTCTAAAAAGGAAAGAGCTTTGTTCTTTATGTGAAAACTAACTAAAATGTTTCCAAAAGATTGAGTAGTCACACACACACAAAACACCCTTGGATCATGTGTATATAAAATAACTACAATATTAGAGTAAAAATTATAAATATCTAAAAGCAACTTGAATTCAGATTAATGGTACACTTAAATCTATATTCCACTTTAAAGAAATGAGAAATTTAGATGATGCATATTGGATTTGGTTGATGCAAAAGAATTGATGTGGAAATGACACCAACTGAGTTGTTTTAAAAAAGTGTGCTTAGCTTAAAACAAAATACTGAAGATATACAGATATATATATATATATACACATACATGTATATAATAATATATATATAATATATATATTATATATATGTATATAATGTATATATATGTATATATGTACATATATTATATATATGTATATAATATATATATAATATATAATATATATAATGTATATATATGTATATATGTACATATATTATATATATGTATATAATAATATATATATAATATATATAATATATATATATTAATGTGTATTTATTTTTGAGATAGAGAGTGCCAGCGAGGGAGGGGCAGGAGGAGTCGGGGTGGGGGGATGGGGCTGGACAGAGGATCCAAAGCAGGCTCTGAGCTGACAGCAGAGAGCTCGATGTGGGGCTCGAACTTGAGAACGGTGAGATCATTACCTGAGCCAAAGTCAGACGCTTAACCAACTGAGCCACCCAGGCCCCAGTATCTTTTTCTAATTAATCTCTTCAACCAATTTTTAGTTAACTATGATTTCAGTCAGGTTGAACAAGAGACTGTCAAGCTATTCCTGACCACCTTGGGATGGACAAGCATGAACCAAAGTGTGTCTTACTTTTCTAGCACCTTACTGAAGAAGGAGCCAGCACATGGCTGCTACAATTTTGAGGAGTCATCTAACCGGCTGCGGGTTTTGTCTTGTTCTGACGTCTAGGAATACACGCCCGGGGTACCAAGGACCGATATGTTATAGAGGAGTCACGTCATTTTTACATGGCCTGACCAGCTCTTTCACGAATCCAGTATGTCGAAGACCTTAGAGCCTACTTCACTGTCCTCCATCTCACATTCTAGGGTGTGTTGCTTGCAAGATCCCAGTTCTACTGAAAGTTTCTCTATCAATCAAGGCTCTTGGTTTTTAAAGATACAGAATGCAAACAAAGCATGAAGGCAATTATCTGGGAAGATGCCGTGGTCTTCGTGAAAAGAACCGATGGGGCAGTCAGTAGGAAAGATGGGGACAAAATAGCTCAGGGACTGTGGACACTGTAAACAGTGACGTGAGTTGGATCAGGACTCTGTCTCTCATCTCTGCTTCATTGACCTTACCTTTATTTTCCTTAGCAGAAATTTGTTATCTTGTATGCCAATTGATCAGTTTCACAGAAATGTT
This sequence comes from Prionailurus viverrinus, assembly GCF_022837055.1. Classification (NCBI taxonomy): domain Eukaryota; kingdom Metazoa; phylum Chordata; class Mammalia; order Carnivora; family Felidae; genus Prionailurus; species Prionailurus viverrinus. The sequence continues at coordinate 226,290,907 of NC_062561.1, read as the reverse complement.
AGAAGAGGCAAACGGCTTCAAGGGCAAGATGCAGAAATGAAACTTTGCACAGCATCTCGGGGCCTTCTTTCCCCTGAGGAAGTGCTGGCCAGAGGAAGCGAATGAGATCTAAGAACTCTTGACTTGTCGGTGAGGTCACTGAACTTGGGACAACTGGTCAGCCCAGGAAATCTGAGAAGTCACTCACCAGCTTCCTCCCTTACAGCCGGTCCTGGTATAGAAGCACAGAAAGGGCACATCAAATTAATAGGTCACATCTTTCCACGTTCAGTTTTAAAGAGTTTATTTAACATGGCAAAACATACACTCACAAATACGTGCAACATATTCATACCTCAGAACTGTCTCAGGAAGGTTTATGACCGAGTATGCCTTTACACGCGGGTCCTATCTACACCAACCACTGCGATGTCAAATCTGCTTTCTCCAGAGTGTCCAGATATTGATGAATGGACTGGGTTTCCTGGCTGACTCTCAGAATGGTCCTTGTCTCAGAAAGGTCAAGCTCATGCATGAAGATAACAACTCCTTTTCTGTCCGTAAGTAAGATAGTAGTGCTGAAAGAATAGCTCCCTAAAAGGAGAGATCAGGCTTCTCAATAGAAGCGAAAAAGTTTAGGCAGAAAGACAAACAGACAAACAAACAAGACTAGTTATAGAAGATATGTTGAAAACCAGTGAGAACGCAAAACATATAGAAACGTATAATAAATTAACAACTATAGACAGAAGTTTCACTTATGCATGAAAAGACCTGTTTCTATATATATAAGCACAAAACCTATGGTTATTCAAAGTTATGTATATTTTCCACGGACACCTCTCGTGATGAACTGTTTACTTTAGTCTTTCCCTGCTAATTGAATTACAACCCGCTGTTCATGAAGCTACTGTTTACTAACTAGGGGAGAACTTTACATGCTCTTGTGGCTTTAGTCCATCTAAAAAGATGAAATAAATGCCTATGTATTAGTTTCCCTATGCATTGTGGGTAAAAGAGTTTTTCATTTGTCTACTGAAATAATTTAAGTTTGTTCTCTCAATGCTTTTTGCAATTCTGCATGGATATTTACATTAAAGAGAAACAATTGCCTCTAAAGCTTTGATTACACTGTTAACAATGAAAGCTAACCTCCCTTAGAAATGGAGGATGATGGTTATTTTATTGAGGAGATATCCTGGAGAGATTTTAAAAAGAAACAAAAAAAAAACTTACCCCTACAACCTTAGAACTCTGTAATCATCAGGCATCTCATTAGGAAAAACACACATAAACTAACAAAACAATATAAAAACCAAAGGAAATGTGTTTTTTTAAAAGTACTTGACCGTTTTGAAATACTAATGTTATTTGGATACTACCATTATTTAGATAATGTCACTTAGATAGCTGTTAGCTTTGAAATCTGTAGCAACTTAATTTTCTTCTAAAACAGGATGCAAAGCTTCTTGTTTGGGGCAAAGATAGCAGAGGAACACATTCATCAAAATACCTTCTTCAGCTGGTTTTTGAAGCACTAATGACAGCTTGGCATTGCTTATACATTTGAAGTTCACAGTTACTCAATCTCGACTAAGCTGATAAAAGCTAGGAGAAAACATGTGAAAAAGAATTGAGAAGTGTAAAGGCATTTTATTTAGGTCATTTCAAAATGTTAATGTTGAATGTGCTTATCTGTCAACCTGAATTTTTAACCTATTTCCACTTGCATCTTTGGACAAAATAGTGGGAACCCACATAGAGACAACTAAAGTCCTTTGGACTCACCTGTATTTCAGGGACTGACAAAACTAATAGCTTCCCCTCACCCTCTCTCCGTCACAGAAGAGAGGCTAAGCAGAGGACATAAGAACTTCCAGTGATAAAATATTACAGTTTTTGGTTTTCTGGAGGCAGGAATCTAAACTCCAAGTTACTTGGAATTTTTCGTGAAATCCTTTCAAGAGAAATACATGATTAATCCATGTTGGTTCTCAGGCCAAATTTCTTAAGTCCTGACTTGAAGCATTAAAAACTTCCTGTCAGTGATGATTACATGAGAGGGGAGAAGGAAAAGGAAACCATCTTTATTTATTGTGTGTTTGTAAGGGAAAAAAAATGGCTCAGCGATAAAATCAGAAATGGATGTAAGTGTTGCAGAAAAGGGAGTGGATGTAAAGGGTGTTTGGAGAATATTGCTAGAACTCAGGACGAGTGAAGGGACAGTTTACCAGGTTTCCAGCATGCTGGGTTTGACCCTCTTTAGCAGGGTCAGGTGTAACTGTTTGCCTTATCCTCTGGGCCAAGAGAACATCCTGGATAGTTCCGATTCATAATATTTATTACTCTGAATTGCAACCATAGCTGTATTTATTTTCTTTCCACTATACTGTAAGCCACTTACATTCAGGAACTGCATCTTCTAATTTCTTTATCCCAAGGGCATGGTAGGCACCCCCACCTCAATATTTTGGTGTTGTTGTTGGTGGTGGTGGTGGTCAGTGGCAAAGCCATTGATCCCCGGGAAAATGGCAAATGGTGAGAATTAATGAGTTGATATCATGGACTCCATAACTGTTGGCAATCATGACCATTGTGCAAAGTGTTCATTTTTCATCATACAGTTTTCACTTGTATGATACATGAAAGATTACCAAAATAACTTTCTCGGTTCCAAAATTATGTTGAGTCCATAGTGGTTTGTATATGAAATTGTATTTGTGTGAAACAAAGAGAATAAGGAAAGTATTTATTGTCCATATTACATTAATAGTGACTTTCTACTTCATGCCTTGTGAGAAAATGTATTTAAACAGAAATTGAAAATCACAAAATACTCATGTATATAATCTTCTGGCTACATATAATAGGTTAATCACATTTCAGATGTTCCAACAGGATTTCCAGGACTGGGAATCTTTCTTGTAAGATTCGTATGGTTCCTCCTGCTCTTACCCTTGTCACTAATCTGATATTATCTTCAGTCTGCTTACGGACTACATAATCACTTCTCATTTTTAAATTGCTTAATTCACTTTATCATAATTATTTTTACACATGTAATGTAAGCTATACTCAAAAGATAGAAATCAGTATGGAATTACAATGTCTTCTGCTATCTCTGTGCTTTCAGCGGTAACACCAGTGACTGATAAATACATACAAAAGTAGTTTGCCTAAATTATCCTAAAAAAATTGGGAGAATATCTTAACATAATTCCGTTTTCCACATCTTTATGTGTTGGTCAGCATCATTTATTTACTAAATAATCTAAATGAGCCCTTAAGATATAAAACCCATTGAATTTCACACGTTCATGGACAGTAGAATGTGCAGTCATTAAATAACTACAAGAGTTTTACACAAGACGGAGGAAATGAGAATTTGAAAAAATAAGGCATGAATATATAAGACGTTAAGCAATATGAGAAGTAACTAAGCCAAAAATTACTTGAATGAATGAGTGCATGAATGAATGAATGAAATGGCACATGACAAAAATGGGATAGTGTAGGTAAAATGCACTATTATTCATAAAAACCAGGCTTTCTAAATCTATTTTTAGGGGAGAGAAAGGAATGTAAATAACATACATTTATGGGAAATTTAAAACTCTAACACGTTTGAGGGCCTCTTAAGCATTTTTCTTTATTTGCTGACTTGCTAGGTACTTTTTATACTAGTTTATGTCATAGTTATGACTTTATTGTGAGAACTTTCTTTAGATAGAGTTACCGAAGTTTGAAACATGTCTCCTGTTCAAGATCACACATTTTTGAAGGTTGTGGAGGTGGTAAACACATAAACAAATATAGGATCCTAAATTTCGAAATGTATGACTAGCCTTTACTATCTGATACCTCCTTACCTGGGCTGTGAAGAAGTATCAAACTATGACAACGTAGAATGAAGAAAAGAGAGCATTCGGAGAAAAGCAAAATAAGGGCTTGAACAAATAACAGAAGCAGAAAAAGCACACACACAAGCATGCACACAAACACACACGCATTCAAACACACACACACGCACGCACACAGACAGGACTCAGGTTGCATAGAGGTAGGCCAAACTTCAGCAGGTGACTAGGAATATCACTTAGTAAATCATAAAATCAAGTTCTATGGGCCAAGAGGCCCAGAAATCACCTTTGAAAACCACAGTCCAACATGAAAAAGAAGATTCTGTGGATCCATGTAGTCAAGAAATTAGTGAAATTCAGTAAAAATTAGAACAGACCAAAGTGATTGGAATCAACACGGGAAGGCTTGGAATCTGTAAGCCAGGTGATTAGACAGAGCCATTAGATAACTAGAAGTCAAGCCAACTCTAGATCAGAATTAGGGATTAGGCCAAATGACTGAGTAACAGTCTCAAAGCCCCGGAATCAAGAATAAAAGAGGAAATTACTTAGAAGTGGTGTGGTCAACCTCCATTTCCCTAGCATCATGGAAAATAAAGGACATTTACTACGAAAACACCCCTGGCTTCTCTTCGCCAAGAAACTACCTGTAGTCCAAAGGTAAAGTATTAGTGAATCCATTTCTCTGCAGATGCAAAGCTACATTGACTGATGGGTGTAGGGTTAATAGAGCTGGCATTTGGATCTCTATCTGACTTCTTTCTATATGTATTTCTCAAAGGTTTTGAATTTGGGGATGAGGGGGTTATGACTTATTGACTCTATATAATCCCAACCAAGGACTTCATATGGCAATGAGGGTATGCCCAGAGACAGGACCATGGTGTACGTGCAAGCGATAATCGCATGGATAATGCCGCTATTTTATAAGTTCTATAATTCTTTACAAAAACCTATGTCTATGTATTTACTTTATGTATTTTATATTGATTTCAAAACAATAATAAGAGGCAGGCTGTGTAGGGTTGGAAACTCCTTGAGTAAAACAGCATTTTTGTCAAACATGTGAACAAATAAATACATATTAATATATATTTCCTTTGTAGGGAAGGTAGTAAAGACCTGATCATTCCTACCTTCCTGTGGGGCTGGTTGAGAAATGAAACAGCAGTGGCATATAGAAATAAGATTTCCACTTTCTTTTGATAAAGCTGGTTGGAGAAAGAGACTCTGGATCCATATCCATAAGCAATTGTGGTTGCTAGTACTTTAGTTCTGAATTAGACTTATCCACCCAACTGTTAGCAAATTGGACAACATATTGATCTCATAATAGAAGTTACGGCTGGTAACTGATGTTGTAGAAGATGTACAACTTCCCAAACTTTTACTGTGTCAAGATCTCTGAAGACATTTGTCTGCCTGACATGAGAAAAGCTTGACTTCATTCTGAACTGGGTGGAAAAATTATAGCAGTCATAATTATGTAGCTTGCTATCTCTTTAATGTGGAAGGAAATACATTATTTGACAGCACTATACCAGATGGAATGCATTTTTTTTTTTTGGAAAAAACTTCAAATGCTAATCTATAAAGCCTTGAGAAGAAAGACTGATATTTTCGTTTGAGACTAATTTGCCGGAAGATTGCCAAAAGAAATAATTGAATCTTTATCATTCGGCGTATCCACAGTTTCGTGTATATCCATTTCCAACTCATTTCAAATTCAATTTTGGCAAATCAAATAATTGACTAAATTGAGGAAAGTCTATATTAATTTAGCATTGTTAAACATGATTTCAACGATGTCAGATTTCAACTATAGTCTCTAACTTCAACTTTATCGTTCCTTCTAAGATTCCAGAGCAGTGATTAAAAGCAGATACTGAGTCTGTGACCATAGCAAGTTAATTATAGATGAAACAGAGAGCTGTCTTTTAGAACATATAAGAATATTTTTTATTTTTAGGTAATTTCTTAGGGTCAAAAATATTTTTAAAAATTTTTTAATGTTTATTTTTGAGATGAAGAGATAGAGACAGTGTGAGCAGAGGAGGGGCAGAGAGAGAAGGTGATACAGAATCTGAAGCAGGCTCCAGGCTCTGAGCTGTCAGCACAGAGCCCCAGGCAGGGCTCGAACTCCCGAACCGCGAGATCAGAACCTGAGCCAAAGTCGGACGCTTAGCCAACTGAGCCTCCCAGGTGCCCCTCCAAATATGTTTTTCATCACCATTATGGGTATAAGTGGGTTGTGATCCTTCAAGGAATTGGTCAGTTTTATTTTCAATCTTCTTGGGAAAGCTTTACTTGAAAGTAAGAAATGAGAAATAGGTAAAGGGGAGTGGTCTCCATGAGAATAGCAAAATAATTATCCATTGCTCCATCAGTCTATCCCTTCCAGTCTCCCCTGCCTCACCCTGTGCTGTCTTGAGCAGGAGGAGAGGGAATGTAATACACAAACTATGACCCTTGTATTACCTGCCCTGGACATAACCATACAAGCAGGAGACATGATAGGCAGAGAGCAAGAGTGTGGTTCACCGCGGAACTGCAGAAGCCACGAACTGGCCACCCACACCTTTTGCATAAGGTCTCGTCCTGTGTCCTATTTGTATAACTCCCAAACACTTACCTAGATCTTCCATCAAGATGGAGCTATCCAAATTCACTCTACTTCAAGTAGTCATTTGTTTTATTTTCATATTACGTCCCCCCACCACGCATGAGACCTTGGTGGCGTTTGTTGTCATTGAGACAACTCGGTTGGATGACTGCCATTTTAGTCTTTGCCAGACCGTCTTTCCTCTAACTGTGCGCTCACTTAAATCTTGTGTTTGCAGGATTTAAAAAGAAAAAAAAAACAGGAAAACAAAAGAAAACAAATAAACAAAACCCAAAAATTCTACAGCTACTTTCTCTCTTCCTGCTCGTTTCTTTCAATGTCTGACTGAATGGCATGTGGCCATGTTCCTCTGAATTTACTGATTTCATACATCTTAATTCTGTAATTAAATATAAAAACATCCAAGTTCTATTCCACTTACAAATTATAAAAAAAAGAGCTTATTTCTTTTTTACAGCTAAAATCCTCCCCCTTCCAACTATCCCTCTGTTACACTCTAAGAGGAGTGAGACTAGACCTAACCTGAGGTATGGAGATGAGGAAGTTACACATGGAAATAACCCTGCAGGCAAAGGCAAGATGAAGGAGTAACCACATAGAAACCTTAGTCCAGGGTTGGCTAGAGAAGGAACATATAAGCCATCTCTCTGAGGTGTAAACCCTACCCTTAACCTGTGATATTTTAGTGGAATATTGTCAGAAGTACTACTTGGCTTCAGTTGTGCTGTGGACAGCTTTTAAAATGGAGGATGGCTTCTGTGGGCGTTGACTGATAGAGAAGCACATTTCTTACCCTCTGTTATACACCTTAGTGGAGCAAGAGTTGGCACCGGAAGTCAAAGGCTGAGAAAAGCTACGTCTCACAAAATGGAGGTCTTGGAAACTGCAGCAGCACCATGAGTGTGGACATTTTGGCAAGGTTAGTAGGCTGGGACCGAAGAAATGGAGTTAACTGTCTCAAAGTATTGGTGAAACAGCCTCCAAGGAAATGCTTATGTTTTGAGGAAATGATTTGAAGAAGTAGACCGTCATTTAAAAAAAAAAAAATTGGAATGTTAGGACCTCACAGTAATTTTGAGGAAAGAAAAGGAATTGGGGTTGTACTTCTCGTCTGACCTGGTGAGACCTAGGACTTATAATTGACATGATTTGATTTAGGGAACAGTTTACTTAGCCTTAGCCTATGTAGGAGACAGTTATGAGACACCCCACTCAGTCCTTGCTGGCTAATGCAAGAGGGAGAAATGAGAGAGAAAGCATAGAAATGCATGGGGGGCTAGAGTTCGGAAAGCCTTAAAGATTGGGCTGCTAGATTGGCTGCCGTCACGGAGACAACATAGAGAACAAAGTTTTTGAAACAGAAAAGTCCTGAGATTGAACTAATTAGGTGTTTATGTGGAGACTGGGGAGAGATGGGTGGGACAAGAAGTAGAAAGGTGGACCAAACGCTTCCGAGATGCTGACATTGTGCAAGCTGTGAACCATAGGCTAAATATCGATTAGCCCTTTGCTTAATTTTAAATATTAATCACCAATTATCTGAATACCAGATGATTTGGAAAGGTGCAAAAAGAAACATTTACTGGATATCATGAATAATTGATTTTAAAAGGCAACCCCGTGGCTAGGTGTTACTGTTTTGATGGAAGCATTTATTCCTCCACTACTTATTCAAGACATATTTAAAAACAATTTTTTTAACATTTATTTATTTTTGAGAGACAGAGAGAGACAGAGCATGAGTGGGGGAGGGACAGAGAGAGAGAGAGAGGGAGACAGAATCTGAAGCAGGTTCCAGGCTCTGAGCTGTCAGCACAGAGCCTGATGCGGGACTCAAACTCACGAAAGGTGAGATCATGACCTGAGCTGAAGTCAGATGCTTAACCGACTGAGCCACCCAGGCACCCACAAGACATATTTTCTAAATGTCTACTATTAATTAGTCAGGGGTGATAGATGAGGAATGAAACAGATGACTGATCGAATGAAATTGTGCAAGTAGAGGAAAATTTATCTGGGTATTTCCTGAAACAAACATAACCGTGATGTTTTCAGTAATGTGCCAAACAGAATTATTGTTTGCAATATACGCATGCTAAAACACACAGACAGCTGGACAAAAAAAAAAAAAAAAAAAAAAAAAAGAAAGAAAGAAAGTTAAAAATACATAGCAATTCGACTCTGTGAAGGTGTTTCATGGCACCCGAGGTAACAGACTGAGAATTAAAGACTTCAGTTTGTGAGAAAATGGCGTAGACATACTTTTCTCTATTCCCCTCATTGTGTGTAAATAACACCTCCGGGCGTTGTATATACAACAAGCATAAGAAGACTCTGGAAAGTGCAGAGAAACAAAACAGACTAACTAAAGACCTCGGGCCTGAGGAATGACATGGTGGTGAGTTTCCTGGGGTTTCTTTTACCTCCTAGATCCCAAAGAAGCCAGCAACCCGGAAACACCAACAGGCACGCACAAAAAAAGAGTTTCAGCAAAATTCCACTCTCTGGCCAAAGGACGGTGAAAGGCAACCTAGAGAAATGAAAAACTTGTAGATGAGTAATAAACCCATTGGACCCAATCACCACAGAAATAAATTGTGCCCCACTCCCACATCAGCCAGCGAAGACGGGGTGGGGTGCCTAGAACCCCAATCCTGCTGGCCTATAATGAGGGGCCTCTCCCTAGCTCATTGCCCTCCCTTCCCCCACGGAAGAAGTACCAAAGAAGAGTGAGTAAGACGCTGAGACTTTTATCTTGGTGGAGTTAGACACCTGGACCAATGGCAGAGACTCACAAATCCAAAAGCAGATCCACAGCAATATTTACAAACAACTTTTCAGTAAGGTACAAGCAATTAATCAAAGGTTGACAACCTTTCAAAAAGGAATAGAACACTTATAGGCAACAAAATGAGCACTGACCTGAGTCGCGCTCATTTATACAAAAACGAACTCGAATAGATCACGAGCTAAAATGTAACGACATTAAAACTTGGACACCTTTAGAATTAAAAACAAACACGGAAAAATACCTTCAGACTCTCGGACCAGGAAAAGAGTCCTTAAACTTATACAGAAGTTCATGCAAACTTGTAAATAATCCCTAAAAGAATATAATTAACTCGTAAGAAAAAGTACAGCAAAACATAAAAATGAAGAAGAAAGAAAAACCTGCGCCGTGCTGCCCTGTGGGCATATAAGACGACACTTTACCCGGGTGGAAGGATGCCACACGGAGGCTTTAACGAAAGCAGTCAAAGGAATAAAATGGTTCAGCCTGTGTTAGATTACCAGGGCACAAGTGGGAGCAAGCAGGTAAGCAGAGAACCATTCCCAAGGAATTTTAAACTGAGCAGTTCCCAGAACTCCCAAAATACTGGAAACATTTCAATTCCGACCAGAGAGAGTAGAGAGACCCCCACAAACACATGGGTGCTCAAGAAGGACAGCAGAATAGCTATATTTTAGTAGTGGACTAGAGTAGTTTCAGAGTGTAGGTTACTGTAGGTCCTCAAGAATAGTAATTAATAATAATAATAATAATAATAAGCAGAAAGCATGTATCACATAGAGAACTACTTAAATACTATGGTAAAGGGTTAGTTAGCGAGAGTTAATTCTTTTTATGTAACAGAATCTATTAAGATCACTTAAATTCTTGGGTATATTTGTACAATAATTGTGAGCTACACTTTTTTCAACACCCTAGGATTTCAAAACATTGTACATTTTGAGGACTTGTGAGTAACCAGAAACTCAAACTCCCCAATACTTGTATCATGTTTAGAACGACTTTATTATTACGGTAAGAAGTTTTTTGCGAAAAACAAAGCACATCCTCTATTAGATGGCAAAGATAGTCTATGTTACACTGGGTAAGGCAGACCCTGGGAACTACTCATCTGCAAGCCACATAAGGCATAGGGTCATGAATGGGTTCTGATAACTTAAGCAGCAGCCAAAGCTAGGTAGCACAAGGCAGGCCCTGGTAATGTCCATTGTCAAATATGGGGGACAAGAGAGAAACTTCCTATGACAGAATCAATATTGCATGGGGTCCCCTCCAGACTCCTGGATGGTAATGCATTTTTATAGTACAGTTCATAAGTTAGCAGCGAGTCTTGTTAAAAAACTAAAGGTGAAAAAAATATTTAGAGTGGTTTCGGATTTACAGAAAAATTGAGAAAGTAGTACAGAGTTCCCGTATACCCCACACCCAGTTGCTCCTGCTATTCACATTGTACATTAGCATGTTGCATTTGCCAAAATTAATGAACCAATATTACTACATTATTGGTGACTAAACCCCACAGATTATTTAAATGTCCTTAGTTTCTTATTTAACATCCTTTTCCTGTTGTAGGATCCTGTCCGTGAAACCACATTAAATGTAGTCACCGTATTTCCTTAGTCTTTAACTGGCTGACAGTTTCTCAAACTTTACTGTTTTTTGTTTGTTTGTTTGTTTGTTTGTTTGTTTTGTGAGGTGTGGGAGGGGCCGAGGGAGAATCTTAAGGAGGCTCCAAACCCAGTACAGAGCCGGATGCAGGGCTTGAATTCACTATGGTCAGATCATGACCATGAGATCCTGACCTGAGCCCAAAATCAAGAGTCAGCTGCTTAACCAGCTGAGCCACCCAGGCACCCCTTGGACTTTCCTGGTTTTCAATGACCTCAGCAGTTTTCGTGAGTACTAGTAGCTATTTCATAGAATGTACCTGTAGATCAGTAACTATTTTTTTCATTTAGAAAAAAAAGAAGTAAAAAAATCTATGTGTATTTTTCTAAAGATGAAAAACATCTAATTGCTTTGTCTCAATATAGTTTTTAAAACTATATTCAACAGTAGTTACAGCTATAGCCCAGACTCACAAGTTAGGAAATTTTTTTTTACCGGAAAAGAGAAAACACTTAACAACTCTTCTCATCCAGGTTGAAATATTGCTGAGAGTGCCTGATATTCCTGGTTTGGGGTGTGAAATAATCAAATCACTGTGGCCACGAACAGAATGAACAAGAGTGGAAAAGTATTGTAACATGTTAATTTCAATATAGAACAAAAGCTTCTATAACTTCAATAAAAAGAATAAATCCTATTTTCTTTTTAAATATGTGTGTTCAGCAAATGTTCTCTTGTTAAGGTGACTTTAATTAAGAGATAATATGTGTACAGTAATTCATTAAAACATAATCTTAAGTGCTCAAGAGCAATTTAATTGGGGGTCTCAGAGACTATAAAAATAGGACAGTTTATAAATATAAGAAGGGAGAGCTTTGTTGGGAGAAACACGAATATTATTAAAGGAAGACAAATGGATTGAACTTGAAAATGATCCCTTTAATCCATCCCTTGAGCATGTTGATCATGCTCTCACTCAGCTGGAAAAATGACTTAGGACTTATAAAATAAAATTGTAATGCATATCGTATTATGTGAATAGAAGTACATCTGTTAAAATCTTTAAAGTTAAAAATCTTGCCCGTGCGCCTTAAGGCTTTGGAAGGATTTGATTCCGATGGCTGTTAGGAAGTCTCAGATTTTGGAAGATGCTTCTTCCAGTCATATAAGTAAATGAACATTTAGGGTGGAAAAAAAAAAGTACACACACACAAGGCTTTTCCATTACGATGATTGCTATGTGGTAAGGAGTAATCGTTACCCTCAGCGTCCCATGAAACATTCAGAAAACACAAACCAGGTGCAAATGTCACCTTAAGACAAAACAACAAGGGAGAGGGATATGTGGTAGAAAGGTTGCCTGCTCGGTGACTGTTGGAAGTAGCCAGGAATACAAGACAGGCACAGCAATGAAAGGGGTGGTTTGTAGCGTTTTATGAAATTCACTTGTGACTTCTGGCAAGGGAAGAAGTGGGGTTGGCTCTGGCTTATCGTGGAAAATGCAGTCAGTGTAGTCAGGCAACCAGTGATTCAGAACACAGGCGAGGGAGGCCAGAAGCGGGGCTCAAGGCTGCTCACGTCAGTGTGCTTTTAGTGCCTGGGGAGAACAACTAAAGCTTTGCCCCAAATTACTTTCTCTTCTTATGTACGTACCTTCAGTCAGAAACAAAATTTGGAAAAAAAAAAAAAAAAAAAAGGAAGAGCGATCCTCTTTAGTGAAAGGGAAAACCCGAGTCTTTTTTCAGAGGTGCAGGGCAACTAATTGCTCATGGCAAAACATCAGATAGTCTCATAAGTCTGTAAGAATCTCCTGAAATGCAAACACTTCAGCTCTGATGCTAATCAGAAAGCCCTATCTACATTCTTTGTTACAGAAGTGCATCTTCAAGCGTTTGCCTGCTGGAAAATAGAGAGAACACGTAGAAGAGGCCGTGGGACCTAAGAAGAGAGCTCTCTCGTCGTGCCCCCACCCAACACTGTTAGCTTAGGGAACCCTGCTGTCCTGAATGTGGATCCCACCAGTGGAGCGCTCCTTCACCTGAACCTCTGTCAGTTTGCTTGCTGTATGTGGGAGAACCATCTCTCCTCCAAACCATAAGATGCTTTTCTTCTCTTCCTTTGTTCAAACTCTGCCCATGATGTCTATAGTGTTTCTGAAGAGCCTCTTGTCTAGTAGGGCTTCAGTCCTCCCTAAGGAGCTAACGTCCACTGGCTATTCACTCTTCTTTATGGGAATGGGGAAAATATGCTCCGGAGTGCCAAAATCTTGGGGCTAAAAATATTTTGCAAACCATTGCAACTGGAGGAATTTCACTTATAATATTTTCCTACACTGCTTTTTGCCGTAAAGTTTTACTAAGAGGTAATAGGATAATTAATACGTTCGGGCAAATGTTTCCTGTTGAATTCATAAGAAGCTTTTTTGAAAATGAGCATTCAATTTTGAAAGAGACATTTAATATCAAGCTTTAAGAGATGTGATTATCTTTAAGATGGTTATAAGATTTATACGTTGAGTCAATATTAGCTTCAAAGGAACCCCATTATTTCAGTGTTTGAGTGTAGATTTCACATTCTCATAAAATATGCCTGTAAACAATGATTTATTGAGCTAATATAATCAGGATTAAACAGACAAAAAAAAAAAAAAGCAGGGTCATTTATGTTCCACACGACTGGCGCATGCATTTAAATACTACAAGGAATTAACAGAAGGAGAGGTCATTCTGATTAACGTGATATAACTTAGATGCATTAAAGAGGAAGTACATTTTCAAATATTTCTTAGAGGAGAAATACATACTTTCACTTAAAACTTTCAAAAATAAGACAGCTGCTTTTACAAGATATTCTTTCCTTGATTATATAGGTTAATCAATCACTCAAGAAAAACTCCCGAAGTTTGAGTGAGGGTTTGCTTGTGGTTCGCAGAACTGAGTGTTCTCTTCATGGAGCCATAAAAGCAAGTCATAAACGAAAGGGTCATAGATCTAGATAAGAAGTGATGATTAGCTAACGGGCCCACATTTCAGTGATGAGGAGACTGAGTTGGAAAGGAAATAGCTGCTTTCCAAAGTCAGGGTCAGTTGGAGTTGATAAAGCCTCTCTAGGGTGGCTTAATTCTCAGGGTTTATTACTGGAATACAAAGTGATGTCAAGTCAACTATCCCCAAGGTCTGAGATTACCCTTTACTGGTATATGATTTTTACTGAAGTGAATTACATGAGTACAAGTATCCAGTTGTCCTTGGACACTTCCCAACATCTTGAGTGCAACAACAAATATTTATATGTTGATTATTTTTGCCATAAAGGCAATTGTTAGAGAACAACAAAAGAAAACATTGCCAGGAACATTAAAGATATCCATAATGTATCAAGATCTGATATAGCAACTTTTGCCAAACTTTACATTTTGTAAAACCTGTTTTTCTATGTACTTTGGAATGATTTCCTGTAATTTGATAGAACATGATTCTATCAAAGAAATATACTGTCGTTCATATGAACAGACTGTATCCTTCGGTCACGGCAATCTTTATTTTAACAACAGTGAGTAAACGGTTTTATCTTATAGCCTTTTAAACTATACTTCCCCAAATACTTTTTATTATAAGTTCCTATTGAGGACCTACAGCAGTTAAAAATTCGAAGACAATCATATATAAAATCAAGTGGCGTAAATAGTCAGAGACGGAGAAGAGAGCAGTCTTTAAGAAGCATTAAAATCATCTTCACGAGGTAGAGTCTTCAAAAAGGAGAATGACTGAAATTGTCAAAAACCAAGATAAGAAATAAAAATGTCAACAACATGTTGAATAATGACTGTGTACCAGAAACTGTGCTAGACATTTAATCATGATTAAACATCTTCAAAACAACTACAGGAAATATTTATTATCCTGATTTTCTACAGGGGAAAAATGAGGCTCAGAGCTCATTCATTCATGTTTATTGCTCATTCATTCATTTATTCCACAAACAGTCATTGGATGCCTGCTACGTTTACTTAACCTTACTCCGTGAACACAGATATGCATAATCCCTAGGCTCATGGAGTTTACAATCTAGCAGAGGAGACAGTCAACAAAAACGGATATAGCTTCTAGGCCTCAGTAGGGATTAAGAGGAAAATTTAGGCAGAGCAAGGAATGGTAGGTAATAACATAAAAGTCAGTGTTGCTATTTTAAACAGGTGACTGGGGTTAATATGCTAGGATCCAAACAGAGATCTGAGTCAAGGGAGGTACAGAACCATGGTGATGATTAAGTAGGAATATTTCAGATAAAAGAAATTCCGGGCGCAAATCCGCTACAAGCAGAATACTCAGGTTACTGTGTTGGTAAATGATGGGACCGACATTTGAATCTTCTCCTTAAGGACTTTAAAGCCTGTGTTCTACAGAATAGCACTTTCCAGAAAGTTAGCGCCTTCTCAGAGACATGAACTAAAGTGCTTATATTATGAAGGCATATTACAAAGTATGATTTGTTGTAATATAGTGTCATATAATGTATATTTAGCTGTATTCTTATTAGCTATATTTTTATTCTGTGTTTTTAGTAGTGAACGTTCTGTTTGGAAATGAATTAAAATGACAATTTTGTGTTTCTATGCATTTTTACACTTACAGCTATGTTCTACTCTGAGAAATCCCAGTATTTGATTATTAAAATTTGTAGTCACAGTTTTTCATCTTGAAAGATTGTTTAATTATAATTTTCAGAAAACATTTACTCCTTCAATGCATTTATCTTTATTTTTGGTCACAAATAGGGTTCCTGGACCCAATTTCAACTGTGTGTGTGTGTGTGTGTGTGTGTGTGTGTGTGCATTGTACGAGGTGGGGTAGGGGTGGGGGTTCCCATACCTCCAACAAGCAATGTTCTGGCACCAACTGAGTATGCTATAATTCAACCCAATTCTGACACTATCTACCTGGAGATAGCATCAGATCTGGTTTGTATAATTTGCTAGAGCAGCTCATGAACTCCGAGAAAAATTGTACTTACTAGGTTTCTTGTAAAAGGATATAACTCAGGAACAGCCAGATGGAAGAGATCCATTAGGGCAAGGCATGGGGGAAGGGGCTCAGAGTGTCTACGTCCTCTCCAAGTGCACCACTTTCCCTTAATCTCCACACGTCGCCAACCTGCAAGCTCTCCAGACCCGGTCCTTTGGGGTTTTTATGGAGGCTTCATTACATAGGCACGGTTGACAAATCATTGGCCATTGGTGACAGATTCAACTTCCAGTCCTCCCCTCTCTGGTTGGCTCCACTGGCAACCAGCTCTCATCCTTAGGTGCTTTCCAAGGTCACCTCATTAACAGAAAAGATACCTTTATCCCTCTTAGCACTTAGGAAATTCCAAGAGTTTTGGAATGGTGAACAACGAACCATGTAGGAAGACCAAAGGGGACCAAGTATGTAACAAAAATATTCATCAAGAGGACCAAAATGCATTTGGTTTATAAATATTTTTTAAATGTTTTTATTTATTTTTGAAGGAGAGAGACAGAGCATGAGTGGGGAGGAGCAGAGAGAGAGGGAGACACAGAATCCAAAGCAGGCTCCAGGCTCTGAGCTGTCAGCACAGAGCCTGATATGGGGCTTGAACCCACGAACTGTGAGATCATGACCTGAGCTGAAGTCGGACACTTAACCGGCTGAGCCACCCAGGCGCCCCTGTTTATAAATCTTAATATGGCAGTGACCATACTCTTACGTTTTCACTGTAAAATACACAGGTTGTAAGAAGTGAAAGAATTTTTTCCTCCTGCATGTTTGCCACTAGTCTTACACAAAAAGTGTTCATTTGAACAGATTATCACGTATCACATCAAATATCTGATAGAAGATGTTGATCAAGACCAGATTCTCCATTGGTCCCTAACAAGTACTACTTTGAATTTGTTTCCACAGTGGAGGTGGCCTGGCTTTCCAAGCTCTCATCAGCATTAGATTATCAGACATATTAAGTTTGATGAGTTAAAAAGCAAAAACAATAGATCGGGTTGGTCTTTCCTTTTTCAATTACCAGTGAGGTTGAACATTTTTTAATACATATGTCAACTATTTGTATTTTTTTCTGTATAATGCCTATTGAAAGTCATTGCTTACTTTTCTATTTGGTTGTTCACTTCCCTCAACTTCGATATTTGTGCACATACTTTTAATACACACATGCTTATATTTAATATTAATACTGCAGGTTACTACTTGTATGAACATGTTTTATCAATATCTTATTTATCATTTCAGCTTTTATGGTGTTTTGTACAGATTGATGCTCTAAATTTATACATAAATAAACATTTCAATTTTTAAAGGCTTACCCAGGAGAATCAAAAGTTATGACATAAAATATTGATTTTCCACATTTTAGAATAAAATGGGCATCCTTTATTTGTCAACTATTTCTACTAACCACGATAATGACCTTTAAGGTCTTCACTCAATTGAACTATTGCTGTAGACCCAGCCATCATTTTGAATTATTCTTTTTTCATGTAAAGTGCTGTATACATTATTATTTTGATGGATTTTCACATTTTCATATAATTTAGGTTCTCATGTTCATGGAATATCTTAGCATTTTCGTTAGTAGCATCTTTCCATGTGATTTTATTTATTTGTCCAAAATGCTAGTAAGGTATCTCAAAAAAAAAGAGAGAGAGAGAGAGAGACGTGAAGAAAATAAATATGTTCTATAGTCAAATACACTGAGAAAGAATTGCATATCCGTTATTCCCTGGGACGGTCACAAGTAACATTAAAACCTCTGAGAAGTCTTTTTTTTTTTGCACATACATATTTTATTATACATGTAATTATAATCAGCGGAGTGGCAATGGGTGCTGCTGTTGTTAAGAACAGTTAACTCTAGGATGGCTATGGTAGTAACAGTTGTAGAGTTTTGAGGAGAGAAGTCAAATGCTTCAACAGCATTGCTTTGGCCAAGAAGTAATAAAAACAAAGCTACAATCTTTTATTTATAGCAGCTAGATTACGATATCAAAGTGAATATGGTCTTTAGATACACCTGGTCCTGAATTCCACCTTTACCGTTTGCTGGCTGTGTGAACATGAGAGTGTTGCTATTTCTGAGCTTTAGTTTCTTTCCTGTTTTTTAAAAATATTTATTTGTCTCTGAGAGAGGGCGAGAGAGAGCGAGCGAGCAGGGGAGGGGCAGAAAGAGGGAGACGGGGGATCTGAAGCAGGCTGTGAGCTGTCAGCCCAGAGCCCGATGTGGGGCTTGAACTCACAAACCACGTGATCATGACCTGAGCTGAAGTCAGCTACTTAACTGACTGAGCCCCCCAGGCACCCCTGAGCTTCGGTTTGTAACCTGTATCGTGAGAATAGCTATTTCACAAGAAAGTTTTAAAACTGAAATGGTTAAACATACATAAAGTACCTCTGTTCTCATGAACGGCCTTCTATTTCTTCAGACCCAAAAAAGCTCTGAGGAGTCTTGCGGTAGAGAACGAGTTTACCAAGCATTTCTCCAATTTATAGAACTATGGATTTTTTTTTTATTGCATCCATAAATAACTAACACAAAACATTTCAGGGAAGCTTCGGCTGTAGAGAAAGCCCACTACCACAATGATAGAAGTGCTCTGCTTTTGGCCTCAAAATATCTCTCCTTTTATATCACCCTCGATGTTGACAACACATTAACACACTGATTACAAAATCACCTGCCTTTATTTGCTTTGAGGCCTTTATTTATATTGTACTGGTTTACCTGGTGCTCCGCTTCTCCATGGCTCATAGTTGAATAACCTTGAATTTCATCACAGACTCCATGTAGGCGACAATCCCTACGCAAAAACGTTCAGTTTCCTGTCTTGAAAAGCAATCTCACGTTTAACTTGTGGTATTTTAGGCCACTCAGGGTATCTCATCTTATGATGTGGCTCTTTGTTGGCAAAACTTCTCACTTCCTAGCTCATTTTAGGCCATAGTTACATCATGGCACCAATCAAAGCATTGGGTAGTTGCTCCGTTGGGTTTTGAACTAACATACCGTGCAGTGGGAGGAAGGCAGCTCGGTAGATGGTGCAAAAACGCCTTGACCTCTTTCTGTGTATTACCACTTCCGCTCGCAGTTACTTACTCTTGCTCTAATTAAATCTTCTGATGTGAGAAGTGCTTATTAGTCCCAGTTAATTTATTGAGGGACAGATAGGAGAAAGGAATTTTTTTTTTTCTGCCCAGAGGGGGAAGGTAGTCAATAAATTAATCAATTTAGATCCTGATTAAATGGGCACAAGCTATCCATTCATTTATGTGTCTTAAAAACCAGTGATTTCAACAGTGCCATTGAAATGAGTCAGACGTCTATACTAAGATGAATTGGTTACCACATTTTAGATATTGTCACGGGGTACACAGACTATCTGCAGTGTCCTTTTTGAGTTGGGAAGTTGTAAACATTAATAATAAAGTTTTCAGACAAAAGGGGACTCATTTCTAACAATAGACAATGCCCATATTTTGTCCGCTTCTGCTTTCTTTGCTCCCCCCCTTGTCTCACTTTCTGCACGTCCTTTGCATTTTGGCAGGAAGATACAAGCATGGGATGATCATTGAATGTTATGATACCTATATGATTGCCTAGCAATCGTATTATTTAAAAGTAATATCTGGGGCGCCTGGGTAGCGCAGTCGGTTAAGCGTCCGACTTCAGCCAGGTCACGATCTCGCGGTCCAGGAGTTCGAGCCCCGCGTCGGGCTCTGGGCTGATGGCTCAGAGCCTGGAGCCTGTTTCCGATTCTGTGTCTCCCTCTCTCTCTGCCCCTCCCCCATTCATGCTCTGTCTCTCTCTGTCCCAAAAATAAATAAACGTTGAAAAAAGAAATTAAAAAAAAATAAAAGTAATATCATAATTTAAGCCATGTTTCTAGATAAGTAAAATAAAGTACTATGTTTTCTACCATGTTGGTGATCCTATAAATTACAAATAACTTCAAAAATGTTTAAAAGAAAGCAATGAATTTGACAGTAATTAGTATAATAATTAAGAGCATGAGCTATGAAATTAAACATCTAATGTTACATTACATCTTAACCTCTTATAAGCTAAACAGCACTAGACCTGTGCATTTAATGTATTGGTATAAAGTTTTTCATGTAATATTTATATCTATTTAATGTCTTGTAGTCATGGTCCATCATTCCTGACACTGGTAATGTATGTCTTCTCTCTTTTTATCTTGATCACTTTATAAAGATTTATTATTTTTTTTAATTTATTTCAAAGAACCAGCTTTGGATTTTATTGATTTTATTTTATTGGATTTTCTTTTTTTCCTACTTTTTAAAAGTTTCTCTTTCATTGATTTTAATAATATTTTTCCCTCTTATCTCCTTATATTAGATATAATTTGGACTTCTATTTCTAATTTTTTTTTCTAATTCTAATCTTTTTTTCTAATTCTTTTTTTTCCCTAGCACAAACATTTAAAGCTAACAGTTTGCAAAATACTGCAACAAATTATAATTTTTAATGAGCTATATTTAATTTTCATTCAGTTTACAATATTTCAAAATTTCTTCAGCTATTTCTTCTTTCTGTTTTATTTGGAAGCATTATTTTTTCCCACTTTTATTGAGATGTAATTGACATACAGACATTGTATATGTTTGATATGCAGCAACATAATATAGAAGTGTTATTTAGTATACAAATATTTGGGAACTTTCCAAATATCTCTAGTTAATTTCACTTTATTGCTTTCAAAGAACGTGTTCTGGGCAACACCAAACTTTTAAATTAATTGAGACTTATGTATGATGGTGATTATTGCCTGTCTTAGTTTACATACCATATGCACTTGAAAAGAATATTTATTCTGCAATTGTTGAGAAGAATGTTCTGTAAATATCCATTAAAGCCAAGTTGGTTGATTGTGCTAAGACTCCTACATCCTTGCTGTCTACATATTCTCTCATTTGCTGAGAAGTTTTGAAATCTCCACCTAAAATTGTGGATTTGTTTGTAGTGTTTACTTTTTTTTTTTTTTTTTACTTTATGTATTTTGGAGCTGTCTTACCAAATTAAAAAATAAACATTTAGGATTTTTATCTTCTTGATTAATAATTAACTTATTATTATAAAACTGTCCTCAATATCTATGATAATATCGTATTTGAATCTCTTGTTTATGGTATACTAATACAGCTATCCAGATTTATTGTGATTCCATGTTACTGTTACATGTTTTATATAATTTTCTTTTTATTTTAGCCTATCTTAGTCTTTACATTAAATTAGGATTCTTTTAGACAGCATGTAGTTGGGTTTTTCTTTTTCATTCAGTTTGAAAAAAATCAGTCTTTCGGTTGGAGTGTTTACTCCATTTACACTTAATGTAAGTATCGTATGGTTGGATTTCACTATAACATTTGGGTACTTGTTGTCTATCTGCTTTCTTTACCTTTATTCTCTCTTTCCTTTTCTTCTTTAGATTTATACTTCAGTATGTTTCAATATTCTATTTTACCCCCAATATTGCCTTTTAAAAGCCTTCTTTATTTTTTTTGAAATTTTAGTTGTTGCTCTTAAGTTAAAAATATACATTTTATCGCATAATCTGTCTTCAAATAATAACATGGCTCTTCACATATAATGTAAAAACCATACAATATTTTACTTCCACTTATCCTCTCGCATCCATATATTTTCATCTTCCATTTTATTTCTATATATGATACAAATATAAGAATACATCGTTATAATTTTGCTTCAAATCACTCTTTGGCTTTTAAAGAAATTTAAAAATACAAAAAATCTTCTTTTAACCTTCCCCACAAACTTGCTATTTCTGGAACTATTTTTCTCCCCCCCCCCCCCCAAGATCCCATCTAACGCTATTTTCCTTCTGCATGAAGAACTTCGTTTAACATTTTCCATAGTGTGGATCTCTTGGCACTAAATTTTCTTACAGTTTCACCAAAAATGTTTGGATTGGCCAAGGTGGTTCTGTTGTAGTTTTCTCCAAAGAAAAGCTTACATGTTCAAAATTATTCAACCATAGCATTTGTTTTTGAGGACTATTTAGTTTGTCCTTGGCTCACATTTTCTTTTCTTAAAGATCTTATAACTATGATTCCATTGTCATCTGTTCTTTGATTTTCCTGTGAAGCTGGCAGAGTCAGATTTTCTTATTCCCGTGATATTTTTGCCTGGAAGCCCATAAGACTCCTTCCTTAATTTTGGAGATTAAAATTTAAGTAATACGTATCCCAGCGTTAACAAGTGTGGGTCATTTTTTAAATTTTTTCTGACATACTGGATGTCCTTCTGTGGAGTATGAAGATGTCTTTCATTTTAGAAAGTGGTCCTGAATTATAAATATTTTATTATAATAGCTTGATTTTATTTTTGGGATTCCAATTATACATATTGTGAATCCACTTAATGTTTTATAACTATAATTTCCTCTCAAAAATGTTAGAAGTATTTATTCCCAACACATTTTATTTATTTTTCTTGTTTCTAGCTTCTACGTCTCTTATACTTTCCTTAATGTCTCCTTCATCCGTGGTCGCTTCGATTTTACTCCATTTCTGTGATAATTTTACTTTTTCCTATATTTCTCTCTTGAATTCTGCCAGCTCCAATTCGACTCCTGCTATTTCCAACTCTTCCATGCATCCTTGCATTTCTGCTTTGTATTCTCACTTTTTAGAATTGATTGCTTTATATTTCATGGGGGAAAGATGATTTCAATTGTCCTTTCCTGCCTGGCAATACATATCCAGTGTGTAGTTCCATATCTGTTACTAAGTCACACTCTTCTGTCTCCTTTATTCGTAAAACATTTTTTACATAGATATTTTATCAACCCCTTTGAATTGTTTATTATTGAATGTACTGGGCTCCCTAGACTAGCTGTTTGTTACAGGTTCTTGTCACACAGTAAGGAGGAGGAAAGTGTTAAGGATCTCTTCCTCCAAATTTTTCGAAGACGGACTATTTCCAAAAGTCTTTCACTAAGCAATAACTTAAATATATTAAGTATATATGAAATATAACTTATTTAAATATATATTAAATATAGCATACTATAAATAAATGTATATCAAATTTAACTTACATGTAAGTAAGTATGGATTTTCCACTATCTCTTCTGCACTTGTAAAATACATTGGCAATAAGAGTACTTCTGTTACTCACCCCACTGTCATTCCTGGTTCAGAGACACAACGCATGGCTTTTGCACTGTGTTGTTTCAGAGCCAGGAAATACATTCTTGTTCATTTTCTAGAGACCTGTAGGCGCTGGCCTCTCTCCTCAGCCTCTCTCCACTTCTCACCACGTAGGTTCAACTGGTTTTGCAGTCCTGCAGTTAGGTTGGAATCTATCTCTAGTGTTGTCAACGTTTACATTGGTGTACATGTTTTGTTATTTTGCCCTTTTAATTCTCCTAAATTTTCAGGAGCCTAGAGGGTAAGTGCCAAATGGAAACATTCATGTTCGCATTAGAATTATCTCTTAAAATTTTGTCACGGTGGGAATTTAATTATTCTATTGCAACTTGATAGAATTAATAACCTCAAAAATTCTGGCAGTTTCCACTATATTTTCAATGACTTTTCCACCCTTTGACCTCCCATCGTATGCTTTTTGGAAAAAGTCTCCAACCACTGAATCAAGTGGCAATAAAATCCCAGCAATTTATAGAACTGAGTGAACTACTCAATCCAAAGTCCAGGTTTCTTCTGTTTGAATTGCAAGCATTGCACTTTGTCTTCCATTGCATTATTTTTCTCAGGCATATTTAAGGATGGGATATAAATGCTCACTCTAAATTTACATAAGTGTTTCAGTGTTTTTACGTTTACTTATTTATATGTATGCATGTATGTATTCATTTATTTATTTTGAGACAGAGCACGAGCAGGTAAGGGGCAGAGAGGGAGAGATTGAATTACAAGGAGGCTCCACACCATCAGCATGGAGTCCGATGTTGGGCTTAAACCCACAAACCCCAGATCATGACCTGAGCCAAAACCAAGACTCAGATGCTTAACCAACTGAGCCACTCAGGCGTCCCTGTCTTCTTTGAGTTATCATAGTAGAGAAAGGCCACCGGATACCAAATATTTCAAAAATCTCGTTTTTATATATTTACTTATTTCTTGTGAGAGAGACAGAAAGAGAGCAAGAGCGAGAGCGAGAGAAAGAGAGAATCCACACCGTCAACGTGGAGCCAAACTATGAGATCATGACTTGAACCGAAACCAGGAGTTGGATACTTAACCAACTGAGCCACCCAGGTGCCCCCTCCATTTTTTTTTAAAGTTTGTTTATTTATTTTGAGAGAGAGAGAGAGAGAGAGAGAGAGAGAGAGAATGAGCAGAGGAGTGGCAGAAAGAGAGAGAGATGAAGTCTTATTTTTACCTTCAAAAAATATTTGAAGATGGGTCTGTGGGATACATAATAAGTTAGGGAACCTATAGATATGCCTTCATAAAGCAGGCTGGCTCTGAGAAATATATTTGAAAGGTTCTGCTTCAAAGCCCTTTTATGGATTAATTGATCAACTAATGTAAATTTGAATTGCCATTAACAAAATCAACATAATGTGAAGATACTTAAAAATATCAACACTAACATCCCTTACACTAACTTCTCACGTTGTCTGCTCTCCACGTGTGCATATTCATATATGCCCTCTGAAAACAGATATTCCACTGAAGGCATATTTCAAACTTAAATCTGTCTTTGTGCATGAGATTGGAAAGATATAGCAATGACTAGGCATTAATTTTATCTGGTGATTGATTGCATCTTGTTTCCATGGTGATTAACACCGAGCCCAGTTGCCAGCCTCTGAAATATAACTTACATTAAGCTGTTGGCCCTGGAGCCAGATTTTAGTTAAATGTATTGCTTCCAGAAAGAACTTCAATGTGGTGGTCCCTAGTAAGACTTGGCTTACTGAGACACTTAAAAACCATACTTTTTCTTACCTTTTCATATTTACCTTACCATCTCCTCACTGTTTACATCAACTTCTTCATTCAGGAGTTATGAAACCTCACATGCAGCTGGGATCACAGGCTGATAATCAAGACACATGAGTCGGTCACGATTTTCACTTCTCAGCTCACCTACCGTATATTCCTTGCCCACCCAGTTTGTCTCTGTTTTCTTAGAGGCAAAACATCGCAGTAGTTGTGTTTTCTATTTGCAAGTTATTTTTGACTCACACGAAACGCTTAAAACGCCTGGCTTTTTGGTACATAGAAAAAATTGGGCAAAGTGTTGCTTGAAATGTGTGCATGGTCCATTCAAGTTCACCACAATAAAATAACTTCTGGTTTTAGTTGGTGAAGCCGGAGTGGCTTTGAACTAACCAGAGTTGATAGACCTTGGTCCCCAGAAGAAACCAATTCTTCAAGG